>NC_060142.1:192016384-192319414 GCF_021461385.2 Schistocerca piceifrons | reverse complement strand
TACATAACACAGTAGGTCATTACCACGCACATCCTCTAAACCAGGGCTTAACAACTGGCCGGTTTTGAGCGCGAGTACTCGCGTCTGCTTAGGCACGTGCTCGCGAGCAGGTGCAAGGTCCCGGAGTAGGGAGGGAGGGGAAATGCGCGCGCACGTATGAATGTGATCTCGTACGTATGAATGCTTTGAACATTTTACTCATTTCACAGATCGAATACGAGCTTTTAAAATGAAATTGACACTTTGGGTGAGTCAGCTGGAAACAGGAAACCTAGCTCATTTTCCTAAATTATCATCCATGCAAGATGTTCACAAAGACTGTGAACGTTATTCACATAGTTTAGTTGATCAGCGCTTTCAAGATCTGACAGCACTAGACAGTGATTTTGATCTGTTCTCTCCATATTCAGCGAATATTTAAGAGATTCGTCCTGAGCTGCAGCAAGAAATTATTGACCTGCAGTGTGACAGAGAATACAGAGACAAATTTCAGAACAAGAAAAACATTTTGGAATTCTACAGACACTTCCCTCAGGATAGATTTCCTCGATAGCAGAAACTGGCGGCTACAATAATATCAATGTTCGGTTCCACGTATGTTTGTGAACAACTGTTCTCTGCAATGAAATGTAACAAGACGCGCCTGAGAAACGCATTGTCTGATCGAAATTTAAACTGCACGCTGCGCCTAAAATGCACAAGAACAATCACTCCGAACATAGACGCAATTGTAAAGGGCAAAAAGTACAAGATAACCGAGAATCCCACACTTCAGTGACACCTTTTATTGTGTAACAGTTCACAAATTAATGTGAATGTAGAGGTATACACTAAGCTAATAAAATTATGTGGCACCTGTACATTCTCCTGTATTTGTTTCATTTGTCGCAGTAATAATTCGAGAGTGATATCCCTGCAGGTGGCCGCGGATTTACATTGACTGGCGGCAGCTGTTGTGTGTCCCAAGTGACTTTCCCCACTCTCCACTCTTGTCTAGTAGTGGGGGTAGGGTGCTCGCGCTGCTCCGTGCTCGCGCCTTGCTGCTCACAGCTTGCTCCACGAGCACGTATGTTGTGAAGCCCTGCTCTAAACTGTATCGAACATCCTCGAAAAGCGCAAAAACCAGTTTTTGTAACAAGTGCGCCTTGTCCTACCTTGAATATTCGTAGTTCTTCTTATTTACTAAGTGATGATTTTGCAGATTTGTTCGAAATCTGTTCAGAATTCCTTTTCTTTACTATTATGTGGATGCACTTCCAGTTACGTAATTATGTTTAGTACCCGCTCCTTCGACAACAATTCGCCTTTACTAGTTTTCACTGGAGACTGGATTTGTGCTCCCTGTCCGACAAGGATGGTGGCTCGACATCTGTTTCAATATAACTTTCATTTGTTAAGCACATATCACCATCACTGTACTCCTTACGCACCTTGTCCACACTGTCGAGCGTGTACGACACCCCACATTACACTGACTCATCTAGTGGAAACGCTAATATTCCATCATCTGCCGCTTCTTTCCTTCTTTCTCCCTTTGCGAAATTCCTTGGCTTTCTTTCTGAAGAGAAGCCAACGTCGGTCAATGTTGTTGTAGATATAATGCAATGTTTGCTTTGCTTCTCGTTGCCATTGCTCTGCTTTGTATCACTGTAGCACTATTGTGAGCGAGTCATCGGATACGCAGTTCAACTACCCTTTGTAACCTCATGCTGTGCGCACCATTGGGTGCCTCCGATACAGCCCCCTGCTGCCATTAGCAGCCAATGTTGTGGTTGCAAGGTAGACAATATGTGGGACGTCGAATGCGAAAACATTGTTGGCCATTTGCGACATCGCTCTCAAGGGGTTCCTTATGAGTGCTAATGCGAACACTTAGCCATAAGTTCGATTTCCATGCTGCAGCTCTGAAGAGATAGAGAACGTCCTAGAGTTCCACCACAGTTAGAGTCGACTGTTTTGAAGTCCACTGAAACGGCCGGCCAGAGTTGCCAAGCGGTTCTAGGAACTACAGTCTGGAGCCGCGTGACCGCTATGGTCGCAGGTTCGAATACTGCCTCGGGCATGGATGTGTGTGATGTCCTTAGGTTAGTTAGGTTGAAGTAGTTCTACGTTCTAGGGGACTGATGACCTCAGATGTTAAGTCCCATAGTGCTCAGAGCCATTTCAACCATCTGAACCACTGAAACGTCGCATATTCAGTGACACATTCACCTGATTTCATTGTTGCCATTTGGGATTTAATGTTGTACTGAACTACGTTGTTGTTGTTGTTGTTGTGGTCTTCAGTCCTGAGACTGGTTTGATGCAGCTCTCCATGCTACTCTATCCTTTGCAAGCTTCTTCATCTCCCAATAGCTATTGCAACCTACATCCTTCTGAATCTGCTTAGTGTATTCATCTCTTGGTCTTCCACTACGATTTTTACCCTCCACGCTGCCCTCCAATGCTAAATTTGTGATCCCTTGATGCCTCAGAACATGCCCTACCAACCGGTCCCTTCTTCTTGTCAAGTTGCGCCACGAACTTCTCTTCTCCCCAATCCTATTCAATACCTCCTCATCAGTTACGTGATCTACCCATCTAATCTTGAGTATTCTTCTGTAGCACCACATTTCGAAAGCTTCTATTCTCTTCTTGTCCAAACTATTTATCGTCCATGTTTCACTTCCATACATGGCTACACTCCATACAAATACTTTCAGAAACGACTTCCTGACACTTAAATCTATACTCGATGTTAAGAAACTTCTCTTCTTCAGAAACGCTTTCCTTGCCATTGCCAGTCCACATTTTATATCCTCTCTGCTTCGACCGTCACCAGTTATTTTGCTCCCCAAATAGCAAAACTCCTTTACTACTATAAGTGTCTCATTTCCTAATCTAATTCCCTCATCATCACCCGATTTAATTCGACTACATTCCATTATCCTCGTTTTGCTTTTGTTGATGTTCATCTTATATCCTCCTTTCAAGACACTGTCCATTCCGTTCAACTGCTCTTCCAAGTCCTTTGCTGTCTATGACAGAATTACAATGTCATCGGCGAACCTCAAAGTTTTTATTTCTACTGAACTACGTATAATATTTTAGTGCTTGTAAGTGTATTAGGTGACAGAATCTCCATGTTGTATGCATAATACATATTCGTCGATTTTATGCAGTTTTACCTGCGAATTTATAACGCTTCTGTTTTTATTGAACGCCGTCGACTGCTATTTGGACCCTAACATAGCTGTATTGTAAAAAGCATTACGTTCCTTACGTGTATCAAACACGTTTTCCCTGCTCTCCACTGACTTGAACTATTATCCCACGTCTGCTAGAATTTGGGCATCGACGTCGAAACTGATTGCTAAGAGAAAGGAGTCTTTGTCCGTTGCATTTAAAAGCAATTCATATATAGGTGATACAGGGAAGCGGAAGGGCAGAATCTGCTGAGGGCAGCTTTGCGGATTTTCATCGCTACACTCAGAGCAAATTAGTGTTCATTTACGTAACAAACAGAAAGTCTGCTCAGGGCTTAAACCGATTACAGCAGTTAACCTCTTTGAGGCTGAATGCCAGGAATAGAAAGCAGTAGCGAGATATCTCTACCCATTAACACGAAGGAAGGCACGTCGGTGGAAATTCCATTGTTCGCCGTTGAACGTCGCAGAGCGCAGAAAATTCAGGTAAGGAAGAGGAGCCTAATTAGAAACCACGGGGAGCGAATTTGAATACATAAGAGGTGCGCTGTGTAGCTGAAACAATTACGGCGGCGATTAATCACTTGTTGAGCGGCGGGCGACCCGACCCGGCGGCCGGTGGGCGGCGGTGCTGCATTATTGATGAGCCGGTCCTCGAGGGCGCCTCAAGCTGGGGCGTAAGGCAGCGCCGCCTGCCAGCTCCCCGCGGGTCTTCCGCTCTCCGCCAACCACAGCGGACGACGCCTCTGCAGCATGCTGACTACCGGCGATCTACGGCCTTTAAAAAATAGCGTGCTATTAGGATAACTGCAGGCGGAGACGATAGACTAGGCTACCGTCAGGACTGAATCATTCTCAGACCGCCCAAATTTCCTTCAGTTTGGGTTATCCAATGCCACCGCTGTAAACGTAGTACAGGCTGTCCGTAATTAACGTTCCAATTTCAGAACTCTGTAGAAAGAGAACCACTGCTCAGAATGACGTCAAATTTGAACAGCATATCATTGACACAGAGGGAAACGTCATAGGAAAAACCCAATACATGTCGCTGTAAGCGCCTTAACGCAAGTTGGGTCGGCTAGAAAAGACACATGAATCACAGTACGACTGCTGAAGTTTCAGTTGCACATTACACCATCCGTACTGTTCAATGTGCGTGTCTGCACAAGTTCGATAGTCCGTTTTCGCACTGTTAATTAAGCAAGCCCAAAAGCCACGGCAAGATCTTATCACATTGGATAGGATAAATCGGTTTTTGTATAAAATGCATGTTTGACCACCAGCTACTTTTACTTTAAACACAAATATCAACCGATTTCACGGATAAGGGTTAAAATGGTTTAAGCCATCACATTACATTTGCCATTACATAAATAATCTGTACAGCATGTCATGAATATTAATATACGACACAGGACTTTTAGATGCAAACACACTAATACTAAGTATTCAACTCAGTACTGCTCTGTGGTACACTTATTATTACTATGTTTGCTTCTAAAAGTCATGTGTTGTATACTGAGATTTATGGCATGCTCTACACATTATTTAAGTAATGACAAATGTAATGTGGGGGCTTAAACCACTTCAACCCTTATCCGTGAAGACAGTCCATGACTCAAACTTATTGAAATCAAATGGCTCTGAGCACTATGGGACTTAACATCTTAGGTCCCTAGAACTTAGAACTACTTAAACCTAACTACCCTAAGGACATCACACACATCCATGCCCGAAGCAGGATTCGAACCTGCGACCGTAGCGGTCGCGCGGTTCCAGACTGAGGCGCCTAGAACCGCTCGGCCACTGCGGCCGGCCAAACTTATTGATATTTGGGTTCAATCTGAAAGCAGCTGATGACCAAACATGCATTTTATACATTGCTTAACGGCTGTTGATAGCCACCTTCCAAAAATGTTTAAATCGGTTTTTAACTGTCCTAAAGTCAAAAACCGCAAAAAAAGGAAAATTCATATCGTCTTTTAACAGATCAGAGCATCTCGGGAATCACGTTCGAAATTTCGTGCGCAAGCCGTGCCTTCAGTTCGGCTACGTTCATAATTGGAGCACTGAAGACAACATCTTTCAGATGACTACATAGCCAGAAGTCACACGGATTGAGATCAGGTGGTCTGGATGGCCAGCTTCATGCGAAAGGTGGCTGATAATTCTAGCATTTCTGAAATGCCTCTGCAGTAGCTGCTTCATTAGCTGTGCGATATGTAGAGGAGACCCATGTTGCATAAAAATACTCGTAATCATACCCTCACTTCCACTATGTTGAAGGGTTGGAATGACGTTTGTTTACCAGTGATGGTACATGTAACACAACCCGCGGGACTCATCTTCTCGAAAAAGTACGACCCTACGACAAACGACACCGTCAACCGTCGCCACACAGTCACATTCGCAGAATGAAGTGGTACCGGTTGGTGTGCATGAGGATTTCCCGTTGTCCATATTCTGCAATCCTTCGAACTGACATGGCCTCGGAGATGGGAATGGGCTTCGTCTCTCCACATAATGTTCGATGACCATTCTTTGTCCACTTCCATGAGGGCAAGAAATTCCAGAGAGAACGTTTGTCTCATCAGCAGGCCAGTAGGAAGCAACTCCTGAACATGGGTAATTTTGTACGGATAGGCGAATGTTTCGTAGGATTTTATTCACCGTGCTCGCTGGCAAGTCCAACGTTAGGACATTTCTCCTTGCACTGCATATCTGAACACCAACGCTTCAACTCTCCTGCAATGCTGTGGCCTCATCTTCGAGAGAGGTCGGATCAAGTGCTTTCCTTCCTCTGCCACATTGCACTTCAAAAGAACCTGCCTTTTCAAAATTTTGTAATTTTTTTCTTCAGACCTTAGCTAACATTGGACCAATCCCTTTTTTCGTATCCCTGAATGTGTGGAACTTCTGACGCAGAAACACCTTTCTTGTAAAAGATCTTGATCAGCAGCGCGCGATTCTTCATGGAGACAGTCATCTATTGGGTTTTTTTCCGTGACGTTTCCCCCTTCGTTAAAATACACCGTTCAAATTTACGTATTCTGAGCAGTGGTTCTCTTTCTACAGCGTTTTGAAACTGGGTATTATCTGTGGAAAAGAAAAGGGGAATATAGAAAATATAAGAGCATTATATACTGCTAGCGATTAAAATTACATCATCATGACGGTGGACTACAACAAATTTCAACTTGGTCTGAACTACACTACATGCATGGATATCCAAATGTTTAGTATTTCTGGTCAAGTAAACAATGTAGGTAGGAGAAATGTCTTCTACATTCTGTGTGTAAGCTAATGCTGTGGGTTTCTCATTCCGAAACTGCATTTACACGATGCTTGTTAGAAAATCATATAATTCCTGGATTAAGAAGGAGAAACGTATCAATATATGTCTAAATCCACATTTGCAGAGCCGTGGCCTGCCTAGACTACAGTTTAAGAGTTCCACAGGTTACTGCTCTCGTCGGTGAATCCCAGCACTGGTATGCGAATATGAAATCGATGGATTCGAAAGGGCCATACTCAACACTTTAAACTGTACGGGATCTTAACTCTCCCATGCGATTAGTGCCCAGGAAGCCACCAATATTGTTCGCTCTGTGGGCATAGTTGTTCAGCGGCTAAACGTACCTAGTTTAGAACAAGACAACTGTCCACAAGGATGTATGGCTATCAGGTATCTGATTTTAACCGGACATGTTCGTCTTTTTACGGTCGTGTCGGGCTAGCTATATACAACTCCGGTCTATCTGGCTTTTGTTAGGCTTTTTAGCGATGAAGTTGAGAATGCATAGCTAACGTCCAGTGCGAGGGATAAGTATAAGGAGGAATAAGGAGCTGTATCATGAGTATATATAGACATCCAACCAATGCTATTCATGGTTTCTTTTTCTTTCGGACGCCGAAAGAGCCTAACAGTGTCACAACCAAACGACGTGCAGAGTGAGCGAGGCAAAGTAGAATGTATATATAAATGGTGTCTCTTCTTTCGGACATATCCATAGGAACAGACATCTTGCTTGACCCTGCAGCCATACAACTAATTGTTCAAAGGTTTCATTGACGTTAGTCGCATTTGGGAATTGAAAGGAATTAATGGTGTGCCAGGCGGGACTCAAACCCGGATTTCCTACTTTACGCGAACGGTTGTCTTAGCCGGCTCGGCCATCCGAACACGCTTCCCCTCCGACCCAGATTCCCAACCTGTTGCACACTAAGACGTAGCGTCACCTACCAACCTACCAATGAAACCATTGTTACCAGATCCCTGACTCCCATAAAAGATTGGGCATGGTGTGCATCCGCATTGAAAGAAAGGTTTGTGGGTCGTCGTCACCTTACAGGGTGATCAGACATAGTCTGAAAAACTTGTAAAGGGGTTGCAGGGTAGGTTGTGCTGAGAAATAATTGTTAAGAAAGATGATGTATTTGTTGTGCCATTTGCAAGTTAATTAGAACTGAAGTTATCCAATCACGCCGTTACACGTGAAAATCCGCACCGTTTGTATAAATAAGATAACGACGACCAACGAACCTTTCTTTCAGTGCGGATCCTTAGGGAATCGAGGACCTGTGAGTAAGAGGTTCATGGGCAGACAACGTTAAGTTAGTATCGTACAACAGGCTTGGAATTTGGGTCGGAAGGGAACCGTGCTCAGATGACCGAGGCGATTAAGTCAACCGCTCATGTAAAGCGGGAAATCCACTTCCAGTCCTGGTACAGCATAAATTTTCACCTGTTGCCATTGATTCAATTCAAAGCCCTAATGTGGCTAACGTCAATGATAACTTTGAGGAAAAGGTAGAATTTGCCTACTAGCCGATGCCAACACGTCTCGCCCCATCACGCAAGCTCGTCCACCTAACTCATGTCGAGAGATTAACCTAGCAAGAATTCCACGAAATGACTTCCAAAAAAGTAACTTTCTTGATAAAGTGAGTTCGTATGAGAAATATGAATACCAATATCAATAATTAACTGAAAACTATTGTTATTTCCTTGTAAGTATAATTATATTGATTCCAGTTATGGAATATCTTTTCCTTTTCCGCTCCAGGATATAAATAATTCTTCATATTCTTTAATGTAGAACCTTTAGTTTATTTTGACAAAAGACTATCGTAGGAAGAGTGCTGAGCAATTAAGAAAACTGAGAGCTTATTTATGCGTAATTGCCAATTTATAACGTAATTTACATATTATCTTTTTAATGACATTTAAGATTGATCTCGTAAAAACTAATTGATTTTAATAAATAACAGAAAATAACCCAGCTGACTTTTTCTATTTAAAATAGGAAGTCCGGCCTTTAGGGCAAAATGCTAGCTAAATGTAACACTGTGTCCGGCTTTTGTATTTTTAGACTAGATAACCATACTTGGACAGTGCGACGGCGTCTGGAGTACCACGGAGTGTCAGCACAGCGACCGTTGTTGCAGCTTCCCTTGACGCCGCAGCAGACAGTCGTGTCGACATCTGTGCGTCCAACGATAATACTGCAGTGGCGTCGCATCTTCTCACACGAGACGTGGTTCCGTGTAGTGCATCATGATGGATGTATGCGTGTGTGGACACCGAGGAGAACGAATGTTCCCAGATTATATTCATCATCGTAATGCACGCCCGATACTTTCATGTTCCATGATAGCAGTTGGTACTGTACCTCTGGTTCGATTAGTCGGTAAGGCGTTACATTTATGGCCTGTTATGGCCTGTATCCTATCTTCGAAGTCTTTGCGACATCCTTTAACAACGCCATGTTGCCCCTACTGTCGTGACCTACCTCGTTCCAAAGTGTTTTCGCCTGTTGCCCTGTCCTCCAAGTTGTCCAGATCTCTCCTACTGTATTCATCTTGGAGAGCGACTAGCACGCCACCACTCACCGTCCATTACGATTGATGATCTTTGGAATACAATAGGTATAGGATGGGGATGACGCACCTGCGTCTGTCATCGATGCTCAATTGGACTCTGTGTATAGACCCATTTTTCCTGTAAGAGGTGGCAGCCCCAAGCACTAAATTTCACAAGCTGGACACCGCCAAAACATCCAACAAATTAACATATACATCCACATGAGTACTCTGAAATTCACAATTAAGTGATGGCATAGCGGTCATCGAACCACCGTCAAGTTTTTTGTCCACTGTTACACTCTCGAACAGTAAGCGGCAAAAACGAACACTGAAATCTTCCCGTGCGAGCTCTAATTTCTCTTATTTTATTATGATGATCATTCCTCGCAATGTAGATAGGCACCAACAAAAAATTTTCACACTCTCAGTAGAAAGTTCATGATTGAAATTTTATGAGAGGATCCTGCCGCAACGATAAAAGCTTTTGTTTTAATGATTGCCACCCCGATACGCGGCTCATATTCGTGATACTCTCTCCCCTGGTTCGCGGTGATACAAAACGAGCTCCCCTTCCTATCCGATGCGTATCCCACACCGCACAGCAATACATCAGAAGATGACGGACAAACGTACTGAAGGCAGTCTCTTTAGTAGAACTGTTGCATTTTCTAAGTGTTCTGCCAATAAATCGCAGTCTTTGGTTCGCTTTCCTCGCAACATTATATATGTGATCGTTCCAAAGTAAATTATTCGTAATTGTAATCCCTAGGTATTTAGTTGAATTCACAGCGTTTAGATTTATGTGATTTATCATGTACCCGAAATTTAGTGTGTTCCTTTTAGTATTCATGTGGATAACTTCATACTCTTCATTATTTAGAGTCAATTGCCAATTCGCACCATACTGATATCTTGTCTAAATCATTTTGCAATTGGTCTTGATCATCTGATGACGTTACGAGACGGTAAATGACAGCATCATCTGCAAGTAATCTAAGAGAACTGCTCATATTGTCTTGTAGATCGTTTATATAGAAGAGGAACAGCAGAGGGCCTACAACACTTCCGTGGGGAACACCAGATATCACTCCTGGTTTACTTGATGGCTTTATGTCAATTACTACGAACTGTGATCTTTGTGATAGAAATAACGAATCCAGAAGAGACAATAATTCGTTAGCACCCAATCCGATGAGAAGTCGCTCTTGAAGAACGGTATCGAAAGTCTTCTCGAAAGCTAAACGTATGGAATCAATTTGAGATCCCCTGTCGATATCAGTCATTGCAGCATGCGAATAAAGCCGTAGCTGTGTTTCACAAGAACGATATTTTCTGAATTCATGTTGGCTATTCGTCAAAAAATCGTTATCTTCGTGGTAATTCGTAAAGTTAGAACACACTGTAAGTTCCAAAACCCTACTGCAAATGATAAGGATCTTTATTTCAGCGGATTACTGTATTGGTGTGACATGATCAACTTTCCACTCTTCAAATACTGACCTTTCGTCGAGCGTGCTGTTGTATACGATTGCTAAGTATGGAGCTGTTATATCAGCGTACTCTGCAAGGAGCCTCTCTCATATACAATCTCAGCTGAACGCCTTGCCTTCATTAAGCGATTTGTGTTGCTTCGCTACAGCTGGGATACCTACGTTTAGACTATTCGTGTTGGCAGTTGTTCTTGACTCTAATTTTGGAATATTTACCTGATGAAGGTGTACTCTTCCACTATACTGTATAATCACTATAAAATTTCTTCATTTGCTATCCTTCCTGTTATTGCAGTTTCAATGACCAGCAGTAGACTACACGTGGTTCAAAAAGAAGTAACATAACTTACGTAATCTCCAGTAATATCTAGAAACGCAGTCAGCACACTTGGCTTAAAATAGAATATGCTCATAAAACATAGGTAATTCCAATGCTGAAAACTAATCGGTTGTAGAAAAGATATTAAAAGGTATAATGACAATATGGAAAAGAATAAAAATAATGATAATCAACATTTGGTGAAACGATGATGATCCTTGTGCATACGATTCAGTTTGACAGTCGACGATGTATGACAGTTTTATGTCTGCTAATGGCTATACATTATTGCACACAGAAAACAATAAATGACAAGATGGAACACTGAGATCACAACATAGTGCAACACTATTCTACGCACGTCGGCAACCAGTTCGCAGCCGAGAGTCATCAACAACACAAGCAAAAACCATGAGAAAAGCTCAGCTACTGTAGTATATCACTAAATGTGACTGATTTTTGTATTTTATTGTATTTCGAATTGTTGTTCCGCTGAACTATGGGGAATATTATCAATCACATTCTTCCGTCGCTCAAATAATGTGCTTCTTCATCTCCTTCGTCTTCTTCCTTTCTTCGTAGGCTAAAGCCCGTTTCCTTCTGTGTCCCTCTGCCTACCATAAGGTTGGTACTGCATCTTTTCTTCGTAAGGCCAGTATTTCTTTCACCAGCTAGTAATTTATTTATTACGTTCTTCAGAATTTTTCTTTCATCCATCCTGTCTGTGTGTTCGTTTTATTCTGCATTTTCTTACGTACCCACTCTTTAAAGGAGTCCACTTTACATCCTTTTCTAATGCTTTCACTTATCTCTACCTCTCACTATCTTTCCTGTAATGTTCGCAGAATTTTAATCTGCGTGGTTTCCAAAAGTCTCTTCGTTTTTTATGTTTCTGGTCTTGCTTCGGTTATGTATGTCATAAATGGTCAAACTTTTGTTTTGTGTATTCTTGCTTTTGCATCTTTTCCTATATGCTTTGTTGGCTTTTGCTACTTGTTCTCTGACTTCCATTTCGACATTTCCACTGCTGGACAATTCAAACCAAGATTTTTAAATGTTATAGCCGTTGAATAATGTTTCCATCCATTTCCTGTTTGTATCTAATTTGTACCGTAGATGTTTCACACATTAGGTTGTTTGAATGGATATGGCACTATTTGAAGCGGAATTGCGTCGTCAGTGTAACTACTGAGCACTATGGGACTTAAAATCTGAGGTCATCAGTCCCCTAGAATTTAGAACTACTTAAACTAAACTAACCTAAGGACATCACACACATCCATGCCCGAGGCAGGATTCGAACCTGCGACCGTAGCAGTCGCGCGGTTCCGCACTGAAGCGCCTAGAACAGCTCGGCCACCGCGGCTGGCCACGAGCAACTAAATCCTCCATTATTACAGTAATTCGTTTCAACTTATCAGACTGAGAACTTCTTGTAACTCCTCCTAGAAAGACTCTCTTCCGGTTCTAGGTGTACAATACTCTTGATTTTACGGGTAGATAATGTTCAATTTGTGATGAGCCATTTCAGTTTTAGTAAGACTATTCTCTCAGAGATGTACTGGCACTCCTCAATAAGATAATTGTATTTCTTGTGGATAGGTATCCTTAGTCCTGCTTTAGTTCTGGCGTCTTTCTCAACACTGTAAATGAGAAGGTACTGGTCATATTCCTTGTGCCCTTCGGCTTTCTTCTTTTGTCTCTTGGATACTGCATCTTGAGATTGTATGTTGCTTCAATTCTTCTCCAACTCTTGACTTTTGTTATCAAAGAATTTTATGTTCCATGATCCAATTTTTGGGAAATATTTTTATCAAAGAATCTTATGTTCCATGTTCCAATTCTCAGGAAATATTATTTTCTCCACTTCTGAGACTGTCCTTACCGAGCCACGGTATCGATGCACGGGTGTTGGTTCCAGGATATTTGTTACCTTATGCTGGCTGCGGTGTTGGTTTCAGGATTTTCTTTACCATAAGTTGGCTGCATACACTACAACCTGCCCTATGATGATGTATGTGCTCAAGATATAAAAAATGAACATTATTGATACTCCTGCGAGAGAGCTCAGCGCCCTTTGGATTGCGGCGTTTACTCCTACAAGTAACGACTTTACCAACAGGAAAGTCATACAGACTTACTTCTGTATTAGAATTTCAATAAGCCTGTCGATGAATCTCGACTATGTTCCTTTGTATGTTCCAAGCATTGTTCGCAGCCGCAATTACGGAAATTTCACGTTAATGTTGAGTAATTGTGAATAATTAATTATCATAGATATTACGCCGCACCTATATGGATACAGTGTTCTGCTCGTTCGATAATATAATTTGCTTACTATTCAAAATGTACATTGAGGTTTCGTTCAACAAAATACAAACCAATTGTTATCACATACTTCGGCAATTCATAATTCATGCGGATCGATGAAGAATGGATGTATAGTTAAAACCTACAGCCACGCTCACATTTCCCTTGAGAAATAATTTTATCTTTTCAAATTTTTTATTATCCACGACGTCGGAGGTAACGTATTAGGACACGGACGGATTCCGGGTTGTCTTTGAAGAATGCATTCTTTTACCTTTCAGCATGTGAACGAAGTTGCAGAACCATCGCCGAAAGTGCTACGAGACCTTTCCAAAGAGCTCCATCGCAACTCCAGTAAACTTAAAGTTACAAATGAATTTACTGGGAACAAGGGTAATTTACTAGAAACAAAGTAAAATGAGAGGAAGCTGTAACTTTTTCTCACGTGTGCAATAAATTAACAAAGTATTTCGTCTCTTATCAGTCTCAACTAAATGTAACACTAGCTTTTGCCAGAACATATATAGGAAGGCGATTAGAGATATTTTAGTGCCTCTCCTAACGGTGAATTAATGCAAGCATATTAGGAGAAGTGTTGCACTTTTGAAAGACAGTATGGTGTTTGTGTGCCATTAATTGACAAATCAATTTTTTTTTTTCCTTTTATGAATGTTACGTTGTGCTACAGGAGTGGTATATGGTCTGTGCATTAACATTGGCATCATATTCAATATACTGAGGTGAATACTTTGTTTTTTGGCATGTTGGTATGTTTTCAACAGCTGGTAGCACGATTCCCCCGCAACCAGTCTGTTATTAGTGGGGTTATGGTGAGCAAAGACTTGCATGCGCGCGTTTGATGTTTCCCTTTGCTGGTTTTTCCAATTTAGTAGTTTTCGCTTGTTTTTGGGTAGAGCGAACGTAGAATGGTGCTGTCTCTCATAGGAGTTCATATGCAGACAGAAATTTGTGTACATTTATGCTGAAGTCAGTATGTAAATTTAGTGAAGTTTCAAGGTGGATGTGGACGTTTTTGTGCAGGAGAAATGCTCTGGAGGTTGAGCAATTTAGTGGATTTCTTAAGAATTTGAAGTGATTGTATTGTATGAACAGACAGATTGACAATTGCGATTTGTGAGGTAGTTCATTCTTTTAGAAGATTCTGTGGATGTTGTTTGGTATTTTCTACTATTATGGGATGTACATCAGTTGGATTTTTGCACTGGATTTTGATCTCTTGGCATTGACATATCGCAGCCAGGCAAGAAAAGTGAGATAAGTAAAAAAAGGGCAATTTTTAGTTTTTGTCACAGAAAAATAAGTGTGAAGTGCCCCAACGTGCACGGAAAACGTCACTTCTGTCTCTCACAATTTGTGCACTTCAAGAAAGTTGTCAGTTTTGTGGTAGGCTACGTCATGATTCGCCACGGCAACAGTGTCACCTCAGCGTTGCATGGTTCGTTCAAGAAGAGCGACACATTCTGAGTTGTGAAACTTACATTGCAATGTCCTTCAGATATGCATGCATGTCTGAAGGAACAGACACTGTATTGACGCTTACAGCTGATGTAAATATTACGAAATTTCGTGCGTTGTAGCGTACAACGAAAAAAAATGAAATTTCTGCTATAAAAAAAAGACCATATTGCGTCTCATTTCCAGGCGAAAGATATTTCTTCATCATATATAAGACCATTTTTGATTCTTTGTTTTTGTAAACTGTGTTCCTTAAATTGTAACTGACTGTTGTTCCTTATTAAACTGTATTTATTTTCATAACTCGCCTCGCAATTTGTGTTTTGCAGGGACGGCCGACCAGCTTTGGCTAAGATGGCTTAGAATAACTGGTACTTCAGGTTAAATTAATGTCCAGTTGCTACGAGAAGGAATCCAACTTATGTGGGATGCCACGGGAAGCCAGGAGGCTGCAACGTCTCAAAGGCTACGGTTAGACGGGAACCGCCGAGTTTCATTGTTTGGTTCACACTAGTTTTCACTTGCAGGCACTGCATATATTCATTACGGTGAGCATTCTATACAGAAATGAAGACACGTAATAGGTCTTAAGGTTCAGATTTTTCGTATTAAAATACGGCATGATGCCATAATTGAAGCACACTGTTTGACAGTTCGTACTTCACAGTTAATATGTTTATACGGAAATTTCACCCGCAACGGTCGTATGCCTTTAACTTATAGAAGTATTTACACTAAACAGTCTTTATCACAGTTTAGAGCTATTTATCTGTCGTTCACTGTGGATAAGTTTAGTTTTCGTCCGCGGAAACATTTCAAAGAGTTCTGTTTTCATTCACCGGGAGTGTCCGCATATTTCGATCGCTTCTTTGGAACTTCTGATTTAAACGCTTACTTTGCACACTTACTCATACATTTCGTACATTGTAAGGGGAGAAGATTCGTTCTAAGAATTATATATTATGCATTAATCTGTACACACAGTAAATATTTCTTGACAACAATCTTGTTATGTTTTGAGCGTGTATAAGCAGCCAGTTCTCCCCTCATGCAGAAAAGTAAGACCATTTGTTCCCCTGGACTAATCAATTTATTTGATTTTACAATCATCGTTACATTCAACACAGAATCATTCTGTAGCTTGGTTATTACCCATTCATGATAGGATACGATGTCATGAGTCCCAAGTTCCTTGTTCACGAGTGATCTTGTAATTTTCGTGAGAAACAAACAACTAGCCTTTAATAGATTGTTGACATATTTGTTATGAAAATAAAATAATCTATGAACTCATTTCTATGTTTTAGACCGGAAACAAGCAGCAAATACACTGAAGTCCATACAGTTATCTTAGTTTCTAGTCAGATTTTGACCTTAATGTATCCTCTCATGATGAAAAAGTCATTTCCTTCGCAATGAAGACTTTCTTTCATGTGATGTCTTGGTTACATTTGAATCATACAACAAATCATACATACAGATACTCAATACTTAAATACTACACATAAGAAATACACAGGCATAATAAAAATGAACTCATCATTCAAATGATGAGGTCTATTACCCATCTCTAGGTACAAAATGTTTTACATGTTTATGAGGATATAATCCTCTCATCCTTAATGTCTCTGAATATGCCAGCAGGTAACATCTTTTATAAAGTATTTTTGTGGTCAGGTGTGGTTCTATATACAGCAATTGCCACTTTTTGTCATTTTAATGCTTGAGGCCTCTGCATGTGTTTTAAGACAGATCAACTCTCCCTCCTCGTATTGGTGTACAGTTTTTAACTGTTTGTTATCTTTTCCCAAACTTCCATTTGCTTTTGCTTTTCCGTTGTTCCTGGGTACTTCATCTGTTTTGTTCTGTCAGTAAGATTGCCATTCGTTTATTTCATTGATTGTTCCTGGAACAAATTCTGTTATGTTGTCAGTAGCCTAATCCGTTATGCTGTCATGCATTTATTTTCTTTTTGTTCTTGGGAACACTTTGAACTGTTTTTAAATGAACTCATTGCCGTTTGACTCTATTGTTATTTATTTAATTACGACCAGGTTTCGGCTCAATCACTTGTAAATGGCATAAAGGCCAAACCCTGGGTCGTAATTAAATAAACGTAAATACAGTCAAATGGTGGTGTGTTCATTTAAAAATTATTGTATGACTGTTGCTCAGCAGCATCAAAATCCATTTACTTTGTATTGTTTTAGTTTTACGTGATGATGCTGTGCACATGAAGAAAGGTGACGAGAATGTACCACAGCAGGTTTTAATGATTAAGGTATTATGCCGTATGGGGTTAGTTTATGTGTCAGAATTTTAGTATTTCTTTAATAATTGTTTCATCTCTTATTGTCAGATGATTTGAAGAAGTTGTTCTTGAGATTAAACAAATTCGTTCCAACGATACTTGATGACTAACAACGCTTTTTCTCTACATCAGTAGGAGTGGTCTAGTGTTTGTATATTGTGTTACATTAAGAATACGTTGTAAGCTGCTTTGCATTAATAGTAGGTGAATATGTTTACAGATTGTTAATTTGATCGAGATGTAATGGAGAGGGATGATTTTATTTGTGTAAACCAAGCTAATGCTTCTCTCAACAGATTGTGGGATAGTAGGTACATTACAGATTTCTGTTTTGAGCCTTAAATTATGAAAAATAATGATTTTGTTTGTGTAACTTGACAACATGCATGCATTGTTCACTGATCTGTTTATCCAATATGAGATGGCATGATCTTGGATTCTGTTTAAAGGCTGTAACATCTACGAGGTGGTACTTGAGCCCACCAGACGGTGAGAATAATCTAGACAGATTGTAGAGTGGTGTATTGTAGTCAGTGTTGTGTATTTTTAAGTACATGATCTAACTAAGGTGTTGCTTGATGATGGATACAGGTTATCATAATAAAGTTACAATTAATGCAACAGACATGTCTGGTATCTCTATAAAAAACCGCAGTTAGGTACCCATTGAGGAATCTCAAGTTATTATGTTACCATGTCGACTATTCTAAGAACCTCAAGTATTTTCTAAAAATGGGCAGATCTAAATATGATAACGTCTGTTGAACTACGTGCATTGTATTGTCATCATATACAAGGTACGGCCAAACTTTCAGGAAACATTCCTCACACACAAAGAAAGAAAATATGTTATGTGGACATGTGTCCGGAAACGCTTACTTTCCATGTTAGATCTCATTTTATTACTTCTCTTCAAATTACATTAATCATGGAACGGAAACACACAGCAACAGAACTTACCAGCGTGACTTCAAACACTTTGTTACAGGAAATGCTCAAAATGTCCTCCGTTAGCGAGGATACAGGCATCCACCCTCCGTCGCATGGAATCCCTGATGCGCTGATGCAGCCCTGTAGAATGGCGTATTGTATCGCAGCCGTCCACAACACGAGCACGAAGAAAAATGGTTCAAATGGCTCTGAGCACTATGCGACTTAACTTCTGAGGTTATCAGTCGCCTAGAACTTAGAACTAATTAAACCTAACTAACGTAAGGACATCACACACATCCATGCCCGAGGCAGGATTCGAACCTGCGACCGTAGCAGTCACGCGGTTCCGGACTGAAGTGCCTAGAACCAGACGGCCACCGCGGCCGGCTGAGCACGAAGAGTCTCTAGATTTGGTACCGGGGTTGCGTAGACAAGAGCTTTCAAATGCCGCCATAAATGAAAGTCAAGAGGGTTGAGGTCAGGAAAGCGTGGAGGCCATGGAATTGGTCCGCCTCTACCAATCCATCGGTCACCGAATCTGTTGTTGAGAAGCGTACGAACACTTCGACTGAAATGTGCAGGAGCTCCATCGTGCATGAACCACATGTTGTGTCGTACTTGTAAAGGCATATGTTCTAGCAGCACAGGTAGAGGATCCCGTACGAAATCATGATAACATGCTCCATTGAGCGTAGGTGGAAGAACATGGGGCCCAATCAAGACATCAGAAAATCTGTGTTGATGACGTAATTGCACAATTGTGTGCGGATTCTCGTCACCCTACACATGTTGATTGTGAAAATTTACAATTTCATCACGTTGGTATGAAGCCTCATCCGTAAAGAGAACATTTGCATTGAAATGAGGATTGACACATTGTCGGATGAACCATTCGCAGAAGTGTACCCGTAGAGGCCAATCAACTGCTGATAGTGCCAGCACACGCTGTACATGGTACGGAAACAACTGGTTCTCCCGTAGCACTCTCCATACAGTGACGTGGTCAACGTTACCTTGTACAGCAGCAACTTCTCTGACGCTGACGTTAGGGTTATCGTCAACTGCACGAAGAATTGCCTCGTCCACTGCAGGTGTCCTCGTCGTTCTAGGTCTTCCCCAGTCGCGAGTCATAGGCTGGAATGTTCCGTGCTCCCTAAGACGCCGATCAATTGCTTCGAACGTCTTCCTGTCGGGACACCTTCGTTCTGGAAATCTGTCTCGATACAAACGTACCACGCCACGGCTATTGCCCCGTGCTAATCCATACATCAAATGGGCATCTGCCAACTCTGCATTTGTAAACATTGCACTGACTGCAAAACCACGTTTGTGATGAACACTAACTTGTTGATGCTACGTACTGATGTGCTTGATGCTAGTACTGTAGAGCAATGAGTTGCATGTCAACACAAGCACCGAAGTCAACATTACCTTCCTTCAATTGGGCCAACTGGCGGCGAGTCGAGGAAGTACAGCACATACTGACGAAACTAAAATGAGCTCTAACATGGAAATTAAGCGTTTCCGGACTCATGTCCACATAACATCTTTTCTTTATTTTTGTGTGAGGAATGTTTCCTGAAAGTTTGGCCGTACCTTTTTGTAACACCCTGTATATTCTATGATACTTGCGTTATCCTCTCTAAAATACTGCAATAAAATCAGATGTTAATTTTACATTGTATGATGTTGTACAGAATATTCAAATTGTTATATTACGTGTGTTATTGACCTAATATTCTATTCATTTCTTGTCGGAGAACATTATTAATTTGATAACCGATGTATATTACTTTCCACTTTGTTAGTCTTTATTCTCAAGCACTTAATTTATTGAATTTTGAATGCATTAATGTCTTGAGCTCTATTTTGTCTCTTCGTCTTTCATGTTTTGGATCTGGAGGAACATGATCACTGAGTAGTATTGAATACGTTTGAATGAAGGGACACATATTGAACAAAAAAACATAACCGCCAGTGATTAAACAGATGGGCACTCTGTTGAAAGCTTTTCTCCTTGGATTGGTGGAAGTATCAAGCAAATCATTAATGGGAGAGCTTCTGGACAATGTGGATAATAGCATGGAGGACCAGCACTGCATGAATGTAGCCCTGCAGAGCGGTACTCCCCCAGAGCCGACGCTATAATCAGCGAAAGATACTAACTACTCTAATGTTGGCTGCATCTCCACTGAGTTGTGATATCAAGAAGCGAGCCACTCCCAGTCAAAAATGGTTCAAATGGCTCTGAGCACTATGGGACTTAACTTCTGTGGTCATCAGTCCCCTAGAACTTAGAACTACTTAAACCTAACAAACCTAAGGACATAACACACATCCATGCCCGAGGCAGGATTCGAACCTGCGACCGTAGCAGTCCCGCGGTTCCGGACTGCGCGCACTCCCAGTCACATGTTACTATTGATCAGGACAAACAGCTATCATGAAACAGTATGGGAACGACAGCTATGTACTTCACATTTAGTCTCCCCTATCAACAAATTAACCATTCTCCTCAACAAGCCTAACTTCAGCCTTCAGAAATATACTTTACAAAACCCGCATCTAGAGTTGGAACCGTCTCTTGCTACAAGCACTCTCCAAATTCCAATATTTTCGTGCATTTTTGTCAGTTCTTGTGCTCTAAAAAAACCGTAATTTTGTATGTGATGGACAAACATGTTCCTTTTCCTCCCACTCTGCAGCTAAACGTAAACAAAATTACTTGTTATAAATCAGTAATGCTTAACAGACGCCATTCTAATATCAATTTACTGCTAGTGTTGTTCATATCGTATGTGTACATATATTTTTCGAAACATTACCACGTTTCCAAAACAGACGCAATTTCAATTTTAATTTTCTCTAATTTCTGTTCACATCATATGCAGCTCTGTGGGGACAGATGTCTTATCACGCCGATATATAGTCTTTTCTCATGTCTTTTTACATTTTTATAATGATCAAATGTTCTTTCCCTTGCAGATTATAAGGCACCAGGCTCCACTTATAATCTGGCTTACAGTTATAACCAAGAATAATATTGCCAAATGTTTTAAGGTTTCCATGTTGCATACAGACTGCTTTGGGGATTTTTAGTAATTGTTTGAATATTTTTCACTATATGATCCATGAAGAACATTCTGGATAAGGAAGGGCTTCAGTTACAAACGACTTTCATGTTATGTGTCAGGACATGAGTTGTGGAGCATTCTTACGACAAACAGTCTATAGCCCGTGTTTTCGTCTGCTAGAGTGGGCTTCTCTTAGGTTGAATAGTAAAAAGCGTGTCTTCAAGTAGTGTGTTGATCATGATATGCAGCCAGCCAATCAGGTTGCTTGGTGTCGAGTTTCGAGTTCGATAGTGGACAGGCAGTCACCATGTTCTTCATCTCTGCGTGACGCTATTAACATCGTACTGCCAGCGGACAATTTGTAAGGTTCGGACTTTCGTCTCGTGTATTATCGAGATGGGCATTTCGAAGCTACAGTGTCCATGTTTATTGGTGACGGAGGTGCTTAATTGCGTTGCACAGGCGTAATCCCATATTACGTAATTTTTCAGGTGCAGGTCAAGCTTTTGCACCTGTGAATCCACACGAGCAAAGGTATTTGTTGGTTCGCAGCTTTGCTTGAGTATGTGAGAATCAGTATCTGTTTTTCATTCAGTCATCCGAGTATATCGATCGCCTTTCACATTACGTTCCCACTCTCCAGATAGTATTACGGAGATTACAAAAAACCTTTGGGGTTATTTTTCTGGTATTTGTCAAAGTGTTGTTTTTCGCATTTATGAGATTCGTTAGCGGACGTTTGTATATGAATTTTTGTGTAATCTTTCTGAACAACACCTAAGTTAATTTAGAATCTCTCAGGAATTACTTTTCTCCCGAAGTCGTTTTTCAAACCCACGATCTTTATCTTATGCTGACTAGGCGGGCGTTGTGGCTGCTGACCCTACGTTCCCACGTATTTGTTTAACGTTAGTATGACCCCCATGACGACTGACCCGACCGCCACACATGTATGTTCCCATAATTATTTGATGGCACCTGAAGATGAAACTTTATGCTTCGAAGCCGATGGTGGAATGAATTAAGAAATTTCTGGTAACTGAATCGGATTTTTATTCCATAAATGTGTTCCTCAGTTGCGGATGTTCACTTGATCAAATATTTTGCCCACGGTTTTCAATGCTCATTTGCACATGTTGTCAATTATGTTCTTCTTTTTCGTACTAGCTTCATGTACCAGTGTAAACTATTTAAAATGAACTGTCTTCGGCAGAATTAATAGTTCTTAAACTGCTTTCATTTATCACATTATTTTCTGGTTTATGTACGACTTTCAGCCAGATAAGGAGAGTGCAAGAAGCAGTCAACTTCGAGACACGTTCTGTAGTAACGAATGTTTCGATATTTTGCTTTCTCTTCATGATAGGTAGTAGAACATACAATCTGCGTGACACGTACCTCTCCTATAAGGAGAGATAATTTATGCTGCCAGGTTTTATTAGAACAATTCAAGAACTTGGTTCTGATTTATGCTCATTTATTTTATCAGTCCGTTACGCTATGAAAGTTTGCTCACTGCCTGATATTTCATTAAAAGAAGTCAGATTACGTTGTTGTTCATTCGAGATCAAATTTTATACTAGCGGGAATATTTTCAGGGCGTTAACATCGGAGTCATAACTCGTTATGGACTCACAGGCGAAAACGTAAGATTAAGATTTAAACCAGTCTTGATCGAAATCTTGTTAAAATATTTTTTGATGGGAGTGAGTGACCGGTTTCGACTCTAAGAGAGTCATCTTCAAACTCCAGAGCGGTGGATGGACACTGCTAGACGAGTTCCGTCAACTCTCGACGCTCGTGTAACTGCTCAGTCTGGATTGTCCAGACACAAAATGGTTCAAATGGCTCTGAGAACTATGGGACTTAACAAAATGATTCAAATGGCTCTGAGCACTATGGGAATTAATTTCTGAGGTCATCAGTGCCCTAGAACTTCAAACTACTTAAACCTAACTAACCTAAGGACATCACACACATCCATGCCCGAGGCAGGATTCGAACCTCGACCGTAGCGGTCGCGCGGTTCCAGACCGTCCAGACACAGCTGCTGCAAAAACGAATTATTGCAAAATACTCAATTTTTATGGAGGTGGCGTTATATAGTTTTAATGAATGTTAAGAACTGTATAATGCAATACACAGTCAATTTCGGTTTAGGATCAGACCATCATCGGGTCCAAGAACCGTCTCAGCTATGCCTTTGCCCAATTGTGTAACTGCATGGCTGAAATGGTTTTTGGATCAGATGATAGTCTGATCCTAGACCGAAATTGATGGTCTTTAATCAGATATACCGTTATAGCTACGTATTGCATAATGCAATTCTTATAATACTCCACTTTATCAATAGTCTGCGCCATGTTGTTTTGACACCTCTAGAAGAGAGCTATTGTACTGTGACGTGACAATTTAAATGTGCACCTGAATCGTCTACCTGAATACAAAAAGAAATCAATTAACTAATTTTTTTCGAATTAATAATTAAAAATTGAGCTTTGGATCATCATTCTATAATCCGTGAACAAACAGACCTCCACCGCACCAGTATAACAGCACCGGCTCAGCTAGCGCATCTGGTGGGGCTCTTGACAGTGTAATTGCCAGCCTAGCTCAGCCCAGAAGCAGAAGCAGGGAGGCATGGCGTGGCTGGAAGCGAGATGACTCGCCAGCTTCGACTGCGAAGTACGGTTTGTGTTTTCATTAAACAATTTCCAACATTAATTACATTCGCCACCATAAATCACGCAGCTAGCGAGAGTCGGACGAAAACGTAATATTCGCGGGCGAGCGGAGCACGGCCCATTTGCGCGCCAGCTCCGCGCAGCGCCGGCAGCAACATCGTTAAGGCCGGCCAACTTGGGCGCTCGCGGCCCACCGATTCCATCATGCCGCCCCGTCTTCCGCCGTGTCGATTTAACTTCTCATCCGACTTATACTTCGATGAGCCGTCTTCTTCCGTCCTACAAACCTATCTCATTTCCTGAGATCATTGTAAAGGAGAAGAGAAAGATGAGGTTACTGATACACCATACAATAAAGCAGGTAATACCGAAAAAGAATGTACCTTTGTGGTCGAGCTCCCATAACAGCTAGAATCCAGAAGCATATGCTTAAGTGGGGTAGGACGTCAAACGGGACGACTTGGAGCAGGAGAGACACCACAAGAATTTTCAATTTCCACTGTCTATACTTTTAAAAATAAATTCATAAAACTTTGTCAGAATGATCAGAAAGGATTCAGGATTTACCCTTATAGTGGTGAAAGTTCAAAAATATAAGAAAATAATTTATTTTTTTACATTCGTATTTCACCTTTTGTTCATTTGTTGCTAGAGGTACACTTTTCTTCATAAGTAAGGGAGATTCTTCGATGAATTTTACACAGCGTACAGACAATACTTACAGGTGTATGAAACTCTAGAATTTTCCAAATCTATTAAAAACTGTGGTAAAAATTGGGATAATTAACTATAAAATTTGATTTTTTCTAAGCATTTTTTCATAAATTAAATAATTCCTAGAGTTTCATACACCCGTATGTATGGTTTGTATGCTGTGCAAAATTCATCGAAGAATCTCTCTTACTTATGAAGAAACGTGTACCTATAGCAACAAACCCAGCCAATAGAAGTGAAAAAATGATGAACTTTCACAGGTAAAAAAAATTTATTTTGTAATTTTTTTGAACTTCCACTGCTATGATTGTAAATCCTGAATCCTTCCTCGTCATGCTGACAAAGTTTCATAAATTTATTCGTAAAAGTATAGACAATGGAAATTAAAATGTCCTGTGGCGTCTCTCCTGCTCCAAGATGGCCCGTTTGACGTCCTACCCCCCTTAAAATCATAGAATTCAAAAATATTCTTGCTTTTACTTTTCTGAAGGGGAAAAACTGAGACTCTAGCATTCAGTTCATAGCACGACCTATACCAGTGTGGTAGAGGAAAACATTGCGATAAAGCACATATTCCGCTCGGTTACAGTGGCGAAGTTTACGATGATGCTGAGATACTCGTCTTCGTGGCGAATATCGCTAATGCACGCTAGTGCGATGGCGCTCAGAATGATAGCGCGGCCACTGTTCTCAATGTACAGTGTTCATCAGTCAAAAATGGTTCAAATGGCTCTGAGCACTATGCGACTCAACTGCTGAGGTCATTAGTCGCCTAGAACTTAGAACTAATTAAACCTAACTAACCTAAGGACAGCACACAACACCCAGCTATCACGAGGCAGAGAAAATCCCTGACCCCGCCGGGAATCGAACCCGGGAACCCGGGCGTGGGAAGCGAGAACGCTACCGCACGACCACGAGATGCGGGCGTTCATCAGTCACAGACTTTGTTGATGATGCTGTTTTGTATTGTAAGGTGTCGTCATTTATTGTAAGGAGATTTAGAATAACTTGTACAGAATTCTTATTTGGTACGGTGAATGAAAACTTGGTTTAGGTATACGGTACAAAAATAGTATACCGATGAGTGGAAGAGATTGAAATACATCCAAGAAATTATGGTGTCACTGCCAGACACCACACTTGCTAGGTGGTAGCCTTTAAATCGGCCGCGGTCCGTTAGTATACGTCGGACCCGCGTGTCGCCACTATCAGTGATTACAGACCGAGCGCCGCCACACGGCAGATCTAGTCTAGAGAGACTCCCTAGCACTCGTCCCAGTTGTACAGCCGATTTTTCTAGCGATGGTTCACTACCTACATACGCTCTCATTTGTAGAGACGACAGTTTAGCATAGCCTTCAGCTACGTCATTTGCTACGACCTAGCAAGGCGCCATATTCAGTATTGTGAATCATGTACCGTCAAGAGCGACGTTCATCATTAATGGATTAAAGTTAAGTATCAAACTAATTATGTCCGCTTTCTGAATTCTCATTCCTTGTCATGTTCCAGACCTCACGTAAGTACAGTTCTTCCCTCCTCACGCCCGCCTGCGTGAGCTAAAACGCGTGCATTTCGGCCTCCCCTCGTAACACGGTGTTGGCTCTTCTGCCAACACAACAGAAATTACTAAACACGTAGGGTCTAAGTGCTACTCTTAGACGAAGAGCTTGCCTCGGGAGACGAATTTGTGGTGGGCCACAGCTGATCCGCGCATGTTCGTTTCCTTGTTGACATCGTCTTGCTCTCCACTTGCTCTGGCCGCAAGGGCAGGCAGCAGGCGAACTCTACCCGTAGTGTACTTGCGGCGTTTACATGCTGTTGCGTACAGCAGGTGGAATGACGTGTACTGCACACTGAGTGGAAAAAGTCACGAGATACCTACTAATATCTTGTCAGACCTACTTTTCCCTGGTTTAGTGCTGCATCTCGACGTGGCATGGACGCAACAAGTTATTTGATGACCCCTACAGAAATATTGAGCCATGCTGCCTCTACAACCGTCCATAATTGCGAAAGTGTTGGCGGTGAAGGATTTTGTGCACAGACTGATCTCTCGATTACATCTCATAAATTTTCGATGGGATTCATGATGGTTGATCTGGCTGACCTAATAATTCGCTTGAATTGTCCAGAATGTTCCTCAAACCGGTCACGAACGGTTGTGGCCTAGTGACTTGGCACATTGTCATCCATAAAAATTTCATCGTTTCTTGGGAACATGAGGTCCATAAATGAATTCAAATTGTCTCCAAGTGGCCGAACATAAACATTTCCAGTCAATGTTGGGGTCAGTTGAACCAGAGAACCCTGCACATTCCATTAAAAAATTGAACATAGCCCACACCAATGTACAGCTACCACCAGCTTGCGTAGTGCCTCGTTGACAACTTGGTTTCACGGCTTCGTGGGGTCTGTGCCACACTGAAGCCCTACCATCAGCTCTTACCTACTGACATCAGGACTCATCTGCCTTGGGTCTAACCGATATGGTGATCAGAAGAGGCGCTGCAGGCGATGTCGCGCTGTTAGCCAGTAATGTCAGATTTCGCCGCACTGACCTAACTGGTACGTTCGTCGTACGTCCCACATTGATTTCTGTGGTTACGTCACGCAGTGAGGCTTGGACGTTAGCACTCACAACTCTACGCAAACGCCGCAGCTCTCTGCCGTTAAGTGAAGGCAGCCGTTCACAGCGTTGTCTTTGGCGAGAGTGTAATATTTCTGGCTTTGTAGCCATCATATTCGGCTACAAGAAGTTCCTTTTAGAGCAGTTCAGAAGACAGCTGTGGCAAAATGACGTAATGTGGTGTGAGGTACCGATGTCAGATGGTTTGTTCGGTACGGGTATCGTGAGAAAGACTGCCTAAATTGTGGTCCTTCTCCACGATTGGCTGCTGCGTTCGGAAGTTGCGCGCGGAAATGGTAAAGATCTATTATTAATATTTGAAAATTTAAACAGCGTATTTACTTGAATTTCAAATTAAAGTACCTCTCAATAGCGTGCTATCAATCCATTATTTCATAAGTATTAATAATCAGCAGAATAATAAACAACTGCAAAACCAAAAGACATACGAAGCACTTCGGACCGAGCCTAACTTGGATGATGGACGAGGTGTTTCGGCTTTAAGATAAGAGCTCGTTCGGCAGTCTCGGAGGACGGACATGTGGTCCGCCGCGGTATCAGTTAAGACAATTTTCAATGTCAAGATTGTGAATGGAGGTGGTTCGGCAGTGTCGGAAGACAGACATGTAGTCTGCCGCGGTCGCTGTTAGTTAAGACTTAATTAGCAATGTATGGTTATTTGGACATATAGTTGAGAACAGTGTGATACTAATTACGGAAATAAGTACACTCCTGGAAATGGAAAAAAGAACACATTGACACCGGTGTGGCAGACCCACCATACTTGCTCCGGACACTGCGAGAGGGCTGTACAAGCAATGATCACACGCACGGCACAGCGGACACACCAGGAACCGCGGTGTTGGCCGTCGAATGGCGCTAGCTGCGCAGCATTTGTGCACCGCCGCCGTCAGTGTCAGCCAGTTTGCCGTGGTATACGGAGCTCCATCGCAGTCTTTAACACTGGTAGCATGCCGCGACAGCGTGGACGTGAACCGTATGTGCAGTTGACGGACTTTGAGCGAGGACGTATAATGGGCATGCGGGAGGCCGGGTGGACGTACCACCGAATTGCTCAACACGTGGGGCGTGAGGTCTCCACAGTACATCAATGTTGTCGCCAGTGGTCGGCGGAAGGTGCACGTGCCCGTCGACCTGGGACCGGACCGCTGCGACGAACGGATGCACGCCATGACCGTAGGAGCCTACGCAGTGCCGTAGGGGACCGCACCGCCACTTCCCAGCAAATTAGGGACACTGTTGCTCCTGGGGTATCGGCGAGGACCATTCGCAACCGTCTCCATGAAGCTGGGCTACGGTCCCGCGCACCGTTAGGCCGTCTTCCGCTCACGCCCCAACATCGTGCAGCCCGCCTCCAGTGGTGTCGCAACAGGCGTGAATGGAGGGACGAATGGAGACGTGTCGTCTTCAGCGATGAGAGTCGCTTTTGCCTTGGTGCCAATGATGGTCGTATGCGTGTTTGGCGCCGTGCAGGTGAGCGCCACAATCAGGACTGCATACGACCGAGGCACACAGGGCCAACACCCGGCATCATGGTGTGGGAGCGATCTCCTACACTGGCCGTACACCACTGCTGATCGTCGAGGGGACACTGAATAGTGCACGGTACATCCAAACCGTCGTCGAACCCATCGTTCTACCATTCCTAGACCGGCAAGGGAACTTGCTGTTCCAACAGGACAATGCACGTCCGCATGTATCCCGTGCCACCCAACGTGCTCTAGAAGGTGTAAGTCAACTACCCTGGCCAGCATGATCTCCGGATCTGTCCCCCATTGAGCATGTTTGGGACTGGATGAAGCGTCGTCTCACGCGGTCTGCACGTCCAGCACGAACGCTGGTCCAACTGAGGCGCCAGGTGGAAATGGCATGGCAAGCCGTTCCACAGGACTACATCCAGCACCTCTACGATCGTCTCCATGGGAGAATAGCAGCCTGCATTGCTGCGAAAGGTGGATATACACTGTACTAGTGCCGACATTGTGCATGCTCTGTTGCCTGTGTCTATGTGCCTGTGGTTCTGTCAGTGTGATCATGTGATGTATCTGACCCCAGGAATGTGTCAATAAAGTTTCCCCTTCCTGGGACAATGATTTCACGGTGTTCTTATTTCAATTTCCAGGAGTGTAGTTCATTAATTTTGTTGAAGGATAAAAATCATTTGTGACTCTAAAAAGGAATGTAATTATGCAGTTTCTTGTCTTCTGCCAATAAAAAGCGAGTAGCATCCCGTATAAACAAACTGATTGGAAATGTAATCATTTCTAAAACAACAGTTCCTCGCAGAGAATTTCTAAGAACCTCAAGATTACGGATTAACAGCCTATGTGCTGTTTCCTGGTCAGGGGACAACAACTACAGAAGACTGCAGATTGGTGAACGAATGTTCAAACGTGTGTGAAATCTTATGGGACTTAACTGCTAAGGTCATTAGTCCCTAAGCTTACACACTACTTAACCTAAATTATCCTAAGGACAAACACAGACACCCATGCCCGAGGGAGGACTCGAACCACCGCCGGGACCAGCCGCACAGTCTATGACTGCAGCATCTCAGACCGCTCGGCTAATCCGGCGCGGCAGGTGAACATTTATTAGAACTTATGCATTCCACTCAGGTGGTGGAAACAAATAGGCACCTCACATGTATTGCAATCTTAGTACAAATGAGATCAGTGGCACGTCATCTGTGGTAACACAGAGGCGGTATGAAGAAGAGAGATGTTTTTTGAGGGAAGGGGTTTGTCATACGGACGTACATGTCCCTGTCTGCGTCTTTCTAATTCTCTCTTTTTCGACTTGCCGTAAGAGGCAATCCCGGCAGTCTTCACACTGTGAACACTTGTGCTCCGTCTCTAATCACGTCTATGTCAATGGAATGCTAATGTTCATTTCCTTCCTTCTTCCTGCTTTATCGTCCCATTGCCTTTTGCTCACTCAGGGAAATGGCACCGATGGCAAGCAGCCTGGCTGTCACATAGCAGTTACGCCACTGCATAGACGATAAGTTAGCGAAGAGTACACACCCTCTACATGGTGCTTCGCGAATAATCGACTGCGAGAACAGACCGGCGAACAGCGTTTTCATTTAGCCCTCACGACCAATAAGGTCTACAGGAGCACGCGCAAGTGTACAGGTGCATGATCCAACGATTTTCTAACATATAAACTTTAAAATCTTAATTCTTTACTGTGTTCGCTTTTCATTTCCCACTGGTGAATATGACAGCGGTTGCATAGGGGACGCAGCAGTGAGAGAATTTCATTTTAACTACTGCCAGTATAAACGGCGAGGAGAGCTCCGCGGCCAGCGAGTTCCAAAAAGGGGATACCTTTTACAGCCTCTTTTCTTCGCGGCATGTCGACCGGAAAGCAATTAAGAGAGTGCTGGCTGGCAGGGCGGAGGTGACGCCAGCTGCAGCTGCGAGGGCTCCCCGTCGCGGTTTTATGCCAGCCGTAAATATCTGCGGCCGAGACGGCCGCCTTTATTGCGTCACCCCAGCAGACTTCCGGCTCTGTCCGCGGCCGCTCATCCTAGCGGCTAGACCGGCCGGGGTCAGACCACGCCGTGGCGACTGTAAAGGCAGCCCCCGCCGCGCTTTTAATTAACGCAATTACGGCCCCGGCGGTGACTCTCGGCGGGCCGTAGCCGCTCATTGCTGGACTGATCTGCCTTTGTCTCCTGTCTCCCCACTAAATCGGGAATTCAGGCGATGTAGCGTTTGTTACGGATTCTACCGTTCTTTCTCTCCTCCTGTAGCCTTCATGAAACGCACACGAAGGTGATCGTGATGCCCAGAGATGACGGTAGCACCGCGTCATAAGATATAAAAGGGCAGCTGTAATTCGCTCTCAGGTGGTTCTTGTGGAAAGGTTTCCGACGTGATTATGGCCGCACATTGGGAATTAACAAACTTTGAACGCGGAATGGTAGTTTGAGTTAGATTCATGGGACATTCCATCTTGGAAATTATCAGATAACTCAATATACCTTGATCCACAGTGCCAAATGTTTGCATTTCAGGCATTATCTTAGCTAGTAATAGCGAATACTGTGTTCGAGAACCACAAGAGGAAAAGGCCAGAAGATACCATAAGAATTCAGGTTACATCATAGTCAGGCAGAGATCTCGAATTCAGATACGAATTGTAAGGCGTACCCAAGAGCAGCTATAGACAGAGATAAAAATTTAGTAGTGATGAAGGCTACGCTAAAATTAAGAGTCTAGTCAGGAAGAATATATGCACAAAGAAGTGCGATAAGGAAGAAGGGATATGCTTGAAGTTTTCTGAAGCTATAGATACTGCGATAAGGAATAGCTCAGCAAGCAGTTCAGTGGAAGACGAATGGGCATCTGTAAAATGAGCAGCCACAGAAGTTGGAAAGAAAAACATAGGTACAAAGAAGGTACCTGCGAAGAAACTATGGGTAGCAGAAGAAATACCTCAGTTGAACGATGAGAGAAGTAAAAAAATGTTCAGAGAAATTCAGGAATACCAAAATAGAAGTCCCTCCGGGATGTAAAAACAGAAAGCGCAGGAAAGCTAAGGCGAAATGCCTGCATGAAAAATATGAAGAAATCGGAAAAGAAATGACTGTCGGCAAGACTGATTCAGAATATACAAAACTCAAAACAATCTTCGGTGGAATTTAAAGCAAGAGAGGTAACATTAAAAGTGCAATGGGAATTTCACTGTTGAATTCAGAGGAGAGAAAGGATAGGTAGAAAGAGTACATTGAAGGAATCTAGACGGGGAAGACGTAATAGAAGAAGAAACAAAAGTTGACTTAAATAGGGGATCCCATATTAGAATCAAAATTTAAAAGAGCTTTGAAAGACTTAAGATCGAATAAGGCAGAAGGGATAGATAACATCCCATTAGAATTTCTAAAATCACTGGGAAAGTGGCAACAAAACGACTATTCACGTTGGTGTGCATAGTGCATTAATCTGGCGTTATAACAGCTGACTTTCGAAGAAATATGATCGGCAAAACTCCCAAGTTTCCAAGAGTCGACAAGTGCGGGAGTTATTGCACAATCAGCTTAACAGTTATTGCATCAAAGTTGCTGTCTAGATTCCAACAGCTGACAAGTGCGAGAATTATCGCACAATCAGCTTAACAGCTATTGCATCAAAGTTGCTGCCTAGCATGATACATAGAAGAATGGAGAAGAAAATTGAGAATGTGTTAGATGACGATCAATTTGGCTTTAGGAAAAGGCAAAGGCACCAGAGAGGCAATTCTGGCGTTGCAGTTGATAATGGAAGCAAGACTAAAGAAATATTATGATAGGTTCATAGAATTTGTCTGTATTGAAAAATCGGTCGACATCGTAAAATGGTGCAAGATGTTCGAAATTTTGAGAAAAATAGGGGTAAGCTGTAGCGAAAGACGAGTAACATGCAACATGTACAAGAACCAAGAGGTAGGTAACAGTGAAAGTGGTGGACCAATAACGAAGTGCTCGGATTAAAAATGGTATAAGATACGGAGTAGTCTTTCGCCGCTACTGTCCAATGGATACATCGAAGAAGCAATGACCGAAATAAAATATATGTTCGAGAGTGGAATTAAAATTCAAGGTAAAAAGATATCAATGGTAATAATCGCTGATGACTTTACTATCCTAGGCAAAAGTGAAGAAGAATTACAAGATCTGTTGATTGAATAAACAGTCTAATGAGAACAGAATATGGATTGAGTGTAAATCGATGAGAAAAGTATTTGCAATGAGAAGTAGCAGAAATGAGAACAGCGAGAAACTTAACATACGAAGTAGATGATGTTAAGGAATTCTGGTACATAAGCAGTAAAATAATTCATGGCGGACGGAGCAAAGAGGACATAAAAAGCAAGCTAGCACTGGAAAATAGAGCATTCCTGTCCATAGTACACTAGTATCAAACGTAGGCCTTAATTTGAGGAAGAAGTTTCTGAGATTGTACATTTGGAGCAAGGCATTGAACAGTAGTGAAACATGGAGTGTGGGAAAACCGTAACAGAAAAGAGTCGAAGCATTTGAGATGTGGTGTTACAGAAGTCTGTTGAAAATTAGGCGGACTGATAAGGTAAAGAATGAGGATGTTCTCATGGTCTCAGGAGAATCCCCAACGAAAGGAATATATGGAAAACACTAACAAGATGGGACAGGATGGCCGGACATTGTTAAGATATCAAAGATTAACTCCCGTCATACTAGATGGAAATGCAGATGCTAAAATCTGTAGAGGAAGGCAGAGACTGGAATCCATCCAGAAACTAATTGCTACTCTGAGATGAAGAGGTTGACGCAGGAGAGGAATTCGTGATGGGTCGCATCAAACCAGTCAGAAAACTGAGATGACTGATGGGTAAAAAAAAAAACAAACAAACAAACAAAAACTATCGCCACGGCTAACACAGTGATTGTTAAGTGAAATGGTGGGGAAGAGAGGCAGACTCTAATGCATTATAAACTGCTCCGCAGCATTCGTTCCCACTTTTCGTCAGGACGCTGATGATCATGACGTTGAGCACTCCTAACTTAAAATCATCATCATCAAGTTGTCAACAAGGCCTGTGCAAACTGGTGGTAGCTTCATGATGGCGTGGGTTATGCTTACATGGAATGGACGTGGTCCTCTGGTCCAACTGAATCAAGCATTGACCGGAAATGGTTATCTTCGGCTACTTGGAGACTATATGCAGTCGTTCACGGAATTCATATTGCCAAACAACGATGAAATTTTTGTGGATGGCAATGCGCCATGTCACTAGGTCTCAACTGTTTGCAACTGGTTTGAAGAACATTCTGGACAAATCGAGCGAATGATTTGGCCACCCAGAACGCCCGACATGAATCCTATCGGACAATACTGGGACGTAATCGAGAGGTCAGTTCGTGCACAAAATCATGCACCGACAACTTTTTCGCTATTACGGACGGCTATAGAGGCAGCGTGGCTCAGTATTTCTGCAGGGGACTTCGAACAACTTGAGCCCATGCCACGTCGAGTTGCTGCACTACGCAGATAAGGAGGTCAGACACGATATTAGTAGACATTCTACGACTTTCGTCATCTCCGTGAATGGAGTTTGTCATGAAAAGTAGCAAGCACTCAGCAGGAGATTTCATCGTTGTAGGACATGTAGCTATCGGCCACACGAGCATTTCTCCCTTCTCACCAACACGTACAAATACACAGGAGTCCTCACACGGAACGTGCCTCTCATCGTGAAGCACGCCAGACGTGGTGTCTGTAGTCGTTGCTGCACGTTCTTCGACGACGTGCTACATCTCACGGGACGTGCTCCTCATCGTGATTTGTGACTTCAGCGCTCTCCAGTGGCAGCTACCATCTGCATCCGATGCGTACATCACAGACTGTTTACGAAAATGGACTCGCTTAAAATATTGCGTCAACTCTGTTAGTGATAGTCGAGTGGAAGAAATCGCGAAGAAAATTCTGGACTCGTCGATAACAGCGAATTGCTGGCAGGCGAATGCAATGCTGTACGAGTAGAACGATCTCAGATATGTACTAGTAGAAGTTATTCGTTAACTAAATTAAATCTTCAGACCATCTTCAGTTTTAAATTGAATATATGTAGTCAAAGTATACTTTCTAATGTCAGTACGTACATACATAACATCCATATTCTCGACGTTACATTGACTACCATCATTCTAGAGTAACGTACTTCAGCACATAAATTTTAAGACAGAGATCTGTTTTTTAATTTCATTTGAATGGAAGAGGAGATTTTCTCGAAGCCGCTCACCACCATTGAAAAAGATGTTTACCGGTAAGATACAAACAAGAGGCTGTCCATAAAGCCAAGAGATAGGTATATATTCTATCTATAAAGTTTCGTAATAGCAAAATCTTCCATTATATTACTTGTGTTTACTCTCTAACATAGAATGGCAGTCGCGTTGAAATTTCTGGTCACTGGGAAAAAATTCCAGTCGTTGCCCTTTGCAACGAGAATTGCAGCGTATGCATTATTTATAATAAACAACATTGATCACTGCAGATAATAGTTGTGTTAAATTAATAAGAAAGACGCAGGATCTCTTAGAAAACAAAAGATGAACAATAATTTGAAAGTAGTTTGAGGTGTAACTGCTACCTTTTCTCTTCACAACTCACGACGCTGTCAAATACATTACAGCTTCGACGTGGTGGATGGGTTTCCAGATATGGTATATTCTAAGAACTTAAACTACAAATGTCATTATTTGATACTTAAATATGCTTTTGATAGATCATCATTGTGCAACAGCACTGACACTGTATACTATCATAGCGCAAAAGTTATGACACTAAAACCATCACTACAGGAAATCCTTACCTACGGATGTGTATTTCCCTGTCACTTTATTATAACAAATCGTAGCTAAAACGACACGCCTACGAGAGTTTCTCAATTTGCTGATGCTTTGAAATAGCTTACATTCAACCATGTATTCTATGTAAAGAAAACACTCCAAATGGGAGGTGTAACTTCATAGCATATGACGGTTTCTAAGTACTGCTAGTGGCGTAAAACCGATGTCACATCTCGTTGGTCACGTTCCTCCCCACGAGACAAAAATCTGACTCCGTGGTGTAATACAACGTGACGTTACCAGCTCTCCGTTCACGTGCGCTTTCACGTCGCGTGAGAGGATGGCTGCATAGAGTGCTGCCCTGTACAGAGAGAGCAGAGAGAGAAAAGGTATCAGAAACCGAATACTTGCGCATTTCCTACAGGAGCAGGAATTACATAATTCATTTCACGTGAGTGAGGACTACTGACCGTCCGAAGCGTTGCGGACAATTGTTTCTATCCTACTAGGTCACAGACAGAAACGAAGTTTGTGATCACTGGCACAGATGGTGATGCGAAGACCAGTGGAACGAGTACTTCCGGCTGGTCGGATAGATAGAGTGACCGGATGACAAGAAAAGCAGTCCAGAATACAGCACAGATTGTCGTAAGGTGTGATAAATCTGTCAGGACAGTAATCGGCATCGAGAAAGGTGAAAACGCAAGGCTGAGCTCTGTGGATGGCGAGTAGATAAAGGTTTCACAAACTAATGAGGGAATAGTCCCAAGGGTCAACAAACGGTCCTGATGAAACTTGGCGGATGTGTAGAGCGGGCAGAATAGCGCAATAAGTATCTCACTGTTTGTGCCCAATTTCACTTTTAAAGGTAAAATGCCCCGAAAAGTAATTTGGCATTTTAGGTTTAGAGGGAATATTTTTGAAACTACGATCATATGCATGTTTTGCATACAAAACTTGTTATATAACTCATGTTTTTGAAAACTGCACCACCAAACATCGTAACAATTTGAAATTTTGCAAAATACTCACCACCATTAATTAATACCGAGAAATGAACATTTTTGTTACAACATAAATTAAACTAGCTTTCAGGCCACATAAGACACACACATCCCCTTGTAATAAAGCTGGTTTCTGAAATACGTGCTTGGAAAATAAGCTGTACAGAATGTGCTGTCAGAATACTTTAAACAAACCTAATTAAAATGTCTAAGCATTCATTACTATTGTAATTATTTAGAGGCTATATTTGTTTTATGTTCTAAATTGTTGTTTTCCTTTTTTTAGTTTGCGATTTCCCGTACATGTATCTTATTAACACATTATTGTGATAGAAAATAATTGCTGTAATGGTAATTTTTAAAGAAATGCTTAAAACAAACATTTTTACACCATCCGCATAAAATATACGAAACTTCTTCACGTAATGTAAGTAGTGGGATAAAGCGGATCAGGTGCACTTTTGATATCAAATTGATGTGCAGATTAATTAAATTGTTCAGTTAACCACCCCCACCCCCAAATGACATATGTCTGCTTTCCCCAGCCGGAACGTGGTCCACCTCCTCCCCATCCCCACCCCTCCTCCTCATCTACCTACCCTATTGGCGGGAGTTTCCAGTTTCGACTGGAATTTCGAATTTTTGGTGGGAATTTCAAAAATGGTGGAAATTTCTTTGTCCCAGGGCTATGATCACCTCCCACCCCACCCTACACCCACCCAGGAATTGGAGGGAAATTGAAAATGGTTGATGCCCTCTTTAGGACTCAAAACCCAGTCCTTCTGGATGGAAAGTGCAAATGCATCCCCCAACACATGGAAACTGTCCAGATGCAGGAGTGGAAGATTAGGTTAGTGTACTTTATTTAATTTGGTTGTGAAACTGAAGTAAAGATCAGTTCTAATTACGTAATTAATCATAAACATCAGTTCCAAATACACAACTATATACACAGTGCTACACAAGGAACGTATAAAATCGCAATACAGTTCAACAATTGATGATGCCATACAACAAATACCACTCGAAACTAGTGGCGGACGTTCTAACTACACACCGAAATTGTCATGAAAAAATGCAACACATGTACTGGGGATTGGCGAAAATCGTCATCCCAAAAGATTGCACCAGGAGAGAGGGCCAGCATCCGCTCATGTGTTCTCATCAATGTGCGGTTACGAACTAGCCAACTCAGAGTCACATGATCATCCTAATTCCGCTATTTTGTGTGCAAGATGTTCTTTGGCTGGATGGAGACAGTCGTACATAAATATTATTCTGCTGTACAAAGTAGAACAGTACATTAGTCGGACAGTATAGTACGGCACTGTACTCGAATTCATCCAGTCACTCACAACCATGTATTCCACAGATGCAGTGCGTTTGCTCTATTTTCTGTATGTCTACGTTTAGCGTGTGTTGCGGAATGATTTCATGACCCTGGGTAGACCTGCGTCAGTGTTTGAATGTGGATTCACCCTGCGCTGTATCCAGGACGGTGTCTAGATATGGATCCACAATGCACTACGTCCTGGACTGGGTACTACGGTGGATCCATCACTCATTATATCAGGGACAGTATCTAGAAGATGATCCATAATGGGTAGGTCTAGGGTAGGGTTCGAAGGTGGATCCACCAGGAAGAGGACTGCATTGGGTTTACTGGAGCCATCCACAATACACGCATAGGCATAGATGAGCCATGCCGAGCTGGTGCCAGTGTTATTTTGTTCATGTATCGTTGAGATCGATTGTGGTTGCTAAGCTATCTTTGCTTTTCACGTGACTTATCTTCCGGATTGGCGGGCGAAGGGAGTGGGTTGTTAGTCTTCGACGGGTAACCCTCGAGATCTCGTGACATTCCCTGGGAGACGAGTGTCAACGGCTGCAGAACGAGCGTGATGACCGTTATATGTTGTGGTGTGAAAATAGTCTGGCGTTTTGGCGACATGGGCAACTTGAAGATACAAGTTCGGTGACTTCGCTGGGAACAAAATTTGAAGTGAAGCGGTGAAGCTGTGGAGCCCGCTCCTTCGTATTTTGTACGTGATATGAAGTAAGAGGTCGTAATTGTGTTTTGTTGACCGACGCACTCAGAGGCATTTAAAATTTATTATTATGGTTAAACTTTCATAGTCGAACTTTAAGTTGGTGTGGAAGAGTTCAGTTGGCCTAGTTAAATGGTGGTCGTTATTTAAAAGTTTTCGCAGAAGTTTACTAGTGATCGGTGTTTCTTGTAATCATATGATTTTATGTTGGCGTTTTCAAAGACTGCACTCTATTAATACAGTTGCCCATGTGCAAAATGCTTAAGGTCAAAGTTGCGAATTTGTCAGTAGTGTAACGCGTTCCTTTACACGCTTACCCATATATAGAGTCAAAGGTCCTGCCGAGTGTTTCTATGTATCAGAGTTATTGGAATGTCTTTGTGATTCGCGCAAAAACCTTTGATTGCGCCAGCGCCTTGGCGGGGAATGAAATGTTTCCCGGGTCTGCCTGGCAGTGTTTAAGAACCTGGCCGCTACCGGGAGTTGTTCACATACCGCCTTGCAAAGTTTAGTATTTATCTTCCTTCCGCTAAGTCAGATTAAGCTGGTAGATATATAAATATATATTGTATGTAACCTGTTCTTATACGAACCTGTTTCCTTAAATATTCGCGACTGGCAACTGCCTAAACTTTAAATTGCATAGCATCCGCTGAGTTCCTTGCGCAGCTCTCTTGAGTACTCTTTTATTAACACGTCTAAGCGCGTGAACATCCATTTTTAAAGATCAGTGTTTCTGCTGAAGGTTTTGATGTAAGTGGTTCGATCATGTTATGTAATTGGATCTTAGCTGGGCACTAGTGTTGAAGTGTAATTAAGTGACCTTTCATTAGTAACTGTTTTCCTGATATGTATTTTTAGGTAAATCCTGTATGGGAGTTTGAATTTCTGAAGTTTGTCGGTAATTTTGTTTCCTTAATAAGAGAAAATAAAGCGAGGGGTATTAGTGCCTTGCAACGTTAAGTTTGTAATTGACCTTTTAACAAGTGCTTCTTTAACGATTGGAATAGCAAGTTATAAGGGTATTTTAGTGAAGAACTTTTTAAGTGTGACCATCTTAATGTAATAACTAGTTTTAATTAGTTTGATGAAGTGGCTATGTGAAGTAATTGATAACTGCTATGCTTAAGATTTCTATAAATTCCTGGCTCATTAAGTTTCTTTAACTTTCTCTTTATGAGAGTACTGAGTACGTTGGGTTTCTAACTGTATTTGTAAAGCTTTATCTAGTGGCTCGTCAACAATTTGTAATTCGTCAAATTTATTGAAAGGCGTAATGTCAATAAACTGTCTTATTTATAAATTATGACTACCAACCATGATTCCATCCCGATTCCTTTTTTATGGTATCTAAGATATGGTGAGTAAGCGTGGTGCGAAGAGGGAACCACGTACCAATAGACAATAGAACAAATGCACTGAATCTGTAGCATGTATGGTTGTGAGTGACTGGTTGCATTCACATACAGTGCTGTACTATGCTACTCACTAAGGTGTTACTAGTATTACACAAATGTGTTACATTAAAGCAGGGGAAACATGTGAAACCCAATCCAGAACTGTGTTCTCACATATGCAGTCGAATGTAGGTATTAGTGAATAACGACTGGTTCTCACAAGCAACGTTACCCCATAAATATTAAGTAGAATAATCAATGCACGTATCAGACTTAAACCACAATACCCAACCAAGTGCACAAGATTTGTCCATAAGCGTACGTGTGAAGGAGGTTAGCACTCCCTTTCGGTGTATAGTACACATTAGAGTGTTGTGGTTATGTAACACATGGTTAAGAAGAAACATATGGTCTATGCATAATGGAGCTCCAGACGGATGTAATTTGAAACATTTTACCTAAATCATCTGTGATATCAAGTCTGGAGTATTATCCCAGCGTCTGAGGCAGTGCCAAGAATGTATTGGCATGAGAGAAATGATCAAAGAGCCTAAACACACACACCTATGGCCATACGGTTCTATACCTAAAAATTCTATGCTGTTAAAGCCGTATGGTTTACGAAGTATTAGTTGTGCGGAATGCAATGATCTTAATACTGTTATGCAGGGCATAATATGTCCAACATCAGACGTACAACCACCCTCCAAGTTTTCTACTCCAACCACTACTTTGACAAACTTTAGAATGACAAAACTACTTCCTTTTGCACCATTCTTGTGTCCTCGGAAGTAACTGAGCTGTTCCTCACTACAAAAGCATTATCGGAGTATATCCACCTTATAAACCAACCAGATCGAAGTTGGGAGAGTGCTGTTCTGTCTCTCAGTAAACTGATGGATTTTGTACGTGTTTGTAAGTTGGAAATGTATGTACCCTCAATCACACTTCCCGTATCAGTCGCGCTTTTTATTGGTAGTAGCGTTTTGGTGGATGGGACTATACCTCACTAGGAAATAGAGCAAGGAAAAAAAAGACATGCATATTTTGGTTAGTCGACACATTGAGTTAGCACCTACACTCTGCTGCAAGAAACAGCAAGTTCTTACGTGGGAGTAAGAGTAGCCAAAGGAGATGTAACGGTCTTTGTGCTGTCAACAGTAGCATCACCACGGCTCTGCTACCATTCCTCGTGCACACGGGAGTCCTGGTCTGATGTTAGGTCGTTTTGCTCATGTGTAGGACTATGTAGCACTTTTGTCCTAATCCCACATCTCTGGACTACATCCTCACCACACCATTAAAGCTGACATGTGAGGCATCAGTCCACTCTCCTACAGAACACTCTAGGGAGTGGTTTAAATCTGATAAGTGCACTGATTATTCTCCGTAATACTCATAGAGTAACATTGCTTGTGCGAACCAATCATTATCCACTAATACCTACATTTGACTGCATAAGTGAGAACACAGTTCTGGATTGGGTTACATACGTTTCCCCTGCTTTAATGTATCACATGTATCACTTCGTGTACTACTGATATCACATTAGTCGGACTGTATAGTTCAGCACTGTACATAAATGCACCCAGTAACTCACAACTATATATTCTACAGATTCAGTACATTTGCTCTATTTTTTATATGTCTATGTCCATGCGTGTGTTGTGGATGGCTTCAATAAACCCAATGCAGACCTCTCGCTGGTGGATATATATTCGAACCCTACCCTTGACATACCGCATTACGGATCATCTTCTAGACACTGTCCCTGATATAATGAGTGATGGATCCACCTTCGAATCCTGTCCAGGACATAGTGCATTGTGGATCCACATCTAAACACCATTCTGGATATGGCTCAATGGTTCAAATGGCTCTGAGCACTATGTGACTTAACTTCTGAGGTCATCAGTCGCCTAGAAGTTAGAACTAATAAAACTTAACTAACCTAAGGACATCACACACATCCATGCCCGAGGCAAGATTCGAACCTGCGACCGTAGCGGTCGCTCGGTTCCAGACTGCAGCGCCTAGAACCGCACTGCCACTCCGGCCGGCATTCTGGATATAGAACGGGATGCATCCACATTCAAACACTGACTCAGGTCTATCCTGGGTCATGAGATCCATCCGCAACACACGCATAAACATAGACATTCAGAAATAGAGCAAATGCACTGCATCTGTAGAATATATGCTTGTGAGTGACTGGATGAATTCGAGTACAGTTCTTTAATGTACCGGCCGACTAATGTGCTGTTCTATTTTATACATAATAATAATACTTACGAAGGACTGTCGTCCTCCATCCAACGGACATCTTGCACACAAAAACCTTTGTGTGAAGATTTTGAGACCTAGTTCTGGTGAATGATTATGACGTCAATCTCCACTTGAGACATAATACAGTCAAGCTGCAGTCACTAGCACACATTCAAGTCTCTTCACCATGGCTCACCAATGAAATGAAATATGCCTGATACAGATCAGGCTACTCAGAAGATCACCTGTGACAGTTCGAAATCCTGCTGAATTTTGCTTTATATTGTGCACGGAATAAAAAAACATTATGTTCTAGGCATTTCCTGACAGTTTGTCATTAGTGTGATTATTTTCTATTACAATAGTGAGTTACTAATTATTTTCGATTAACAAAATACCCATATGTGAACAAAAGACTAAGAAACAAAAGAATCATGAATGTAAAAAGTAAAATACCAATTGAATACAAAAATAAGTATAAGTAAAATAAATAATTAGAACAGTAGTGAACGTTTAGATATTTTAATTAGGTATGTTGAAGGTACTCTGACAGTACACTGTGTACATCTGATTCACCAAAAATGGTATTTCAGAAACCAGCGTTATTACACAGGAATGTATGTGGCTTGAGAGCGTCTTAAATTTACGTTGTAACAAAAGTTTTCGTTTTTCAGAATTAGTTTGAGGTGGTGAGGTATTTTGCAAAATTTCCAATTATTACAAATACTGATCATATAGGTTTCACAAACATTATTTATATATCAACTTTTACACGAAAAACGCTTTTTAGGTACCATCGTTTTGAAAGTATTCCCTTTAAACCTAAAATCCCAAATTACTTTTTTGGGATGCGTTTTCACCCTCAACAGTGAAATTGGACGCAAACAAAAAAAATATGTATTGGAGTATTTTGTCCCTCTAAATACCCGAAAAGTTCCTTCAAAACCGTTTATTAACACTTGGAAATGTTCCCATGTAAACTAGAGAGGACTGGCATGTGGCCAGAGGTATTTATCATCAGTACCACGTCAGCGCAACACCCACCCCACATGCTTGCTACGCCCTGTACGGGACCGCGTGCGTCGTCTCATTGACTGCACAGCCAGAGGATTTCTGAGCGTGTGTCTGTATAGACACTGGGGCTGGATGGAGGATCCGAATCACTGTCAGATGCAAATGGCTGCCACAGAAATATGAGACGGGTGAAAAACTGTTTGTCTTACACCAGTTTGAGAAATCACCCGCATTCTACGTATAGCTTCTTCGATTACTGATCTAAACGTCCTGGGTCCCGAAACCAGCTATTGCGTAAATTGTGAATAAAAGTCATCAACAATGGAGGCCGAAGACTTCCAGCACAAGAAGGCTTCATTTGCTACAAATTCCTACAAATTATTTCTGTTTGGAAGATGAAATCTTTACTGCGTATGTAAATGAAATCAACTTCTCTTATACCAAAGTGATTAATATCGTTTCGTCTCCAGCAAAATATTCTCTCATCTTCTGTGTTTCAGATGGAGAAATCAACTGTACTAAATCGTTATAGCATAGTAAGTCATGAATTTCGAAATGTCATAGCTCCATCGCTGCTACAAATAGCTTACAGTTTATGTTCTCTTCGAATTATGGATCAAGCCAAAATCTTTGTTGTATTTTTATAGGCCTCTAATAATAGTACTACACTTTTTTTTTTGTGCCATGAGTCCTCCTACCTGCAGGATCCGGAACTGCCAAGAGCTTTAGTTTCGGATACTGATGTTGCATTTGATGTAATTGTGATATCGTGACGTTCAGGAACTGATTGCTGGCTTCTTGGATAAACTATTATTATTAAATCAGTCTTCTTTCCTTTTCGCTGAGATAATACATCATACCCAACTACGTTTTGCTGTTTTCTATCTGTTTTCTAAACCAACGGGGACAGCTCAGGGAATGACGCTAACACTCCCCTTTCGCTGGTCTTAGTCAACACTTATCACTCTTTTAGAACTCATATAGATGAATATCATGGTACACAGGAAGAATTAATTTGATAGCTACATCACCGCATTCGTTTTCATGTTCGCTTGCTAATTTAAAAGTATGATTTGAAACCATCATTGGGTTCTTCTTATAACGGACATATTTTCAGCCTCCCCTGTGAATTACACAACAGCCTCTCACCAATTTAATGCCTAGCAGGAACGTATTATAAAGTGGTATCTAGTTAGTTTTTTATATTTCGTTCATTTGATTTGAAGATTCATGTAAAGAAAATAGTTATAAAAATTTATAACGTTATTCTTTCAATGTAGTCATATAACTTCTGTGTATTTTGGGAGCTTTGGCGCGGCAAAAAATGTTCTGTCCACATAAAGAATTGTCGGCGCTGAAGTAACAAGTGATGAACAGTCAGTCTACGGTGTGACTCGGATATATTAAGACGGATGGCTGTGGATCGTCTGATTATTAGTGGAAAATCACTTTAATTTTGTGTGGAGAAGATATTTTCTTGGTAATAATGAATGGAAGGTGAAATTTGGAGGATGCAAAAACTGAAGAAGAATACAGCACATGGTGGGGTTAAGATCTGTGTGAACGGACAAAAGAAAACACGAATTAGTCAGTGTTAATTATTTTGTGGAAAGCAGAACAGTTGTAGTAGCGTTGAAAAGCGAAAGAGCTTAAGCAGATCACAAGGACAGTGTATGGAGATGGACAACACAGTAATAATGGAAAGAGACGAGAAGACTTCAGAACTTTTTAAAACTTGATTGCTTCGCTATCTTTGTAATAACTCGTCAATATTTCGAGAAGAAGATTTATTCCGATGCTCGATACAGGACAGAATTTCGCAAGAACTTAAGCTACTTGAACAAAAGAAGAATTACAAGAGACAATATTTATTTCAAGAGCCAGTGCAGAAGACGTCGAGAAAAAGAAACAGACTATATGTAGAACAACCTAAAACCAGAAGCAATCACATCAAGAGAACGCAAATATACCGAGATTTCTTCAAGCACTATATCGATCTATTTTCCGTGTTATTTTGTACAGAAAATAGACAATGAATTTTACTAGTCCTATGAACTGTATTAGACGTGGAGACTGATCCCTTTTGTGAGTCGAACTCATAAGTATCTCAAAAGTGATCTTAAACTGTGTAAGGACCAAAGCTAGAGATGCTTAAAGTGAAATTAATAAAATAGACGACTTTTCATTATTTCCGGTTTAACAAGAACTGAGTACATATTAGAGTTTGTGTATAAATTATGCTTAAGACTTTAGAGAGTAGTAAAAGGAAACAATCAACAGCATTTGTGCTTAAGGAAACGAGTTTAAAGATAGAGCTTAGCATGACATTTTACAAAAATAACCAGAAATGTAATATCCACTTATCAGAAACACCGATCGAAGATTATATTCAGAAGTGCTTTTGTCATGGAGTGCGCTGCCATAGCCCAGCTCTAGCCGAGCTTCGCACATTCATACTCCACCGACATCTCCACCACTACGTCATCCGGACACTGGTCGGTGCAACTGCACAGGCCACCCTAGCATGCCTCCCATTACGTAGTCCGTACAGTTGCGCAGACCACTGTGTCCGGATGGCTTGGGTCAGAGCATCTGCCTAGCAAACACGAGATCCGGCTTCGAATCCTGGTCCAGCAAATATTTCAACTATCCCCGTTGATTTAAATCAATGCCCACTCGCAGCCGATGTTAATATTTCCTTTGCGTCTTAATTCGTAGTGGCTGTGGGATCAAAATGGTGTGTGTTCTTTAGGACAATTCCGAAAGAACAGACACAACATATATATTTCATACTACGCTGGAAGATCAACTATAACTTCCACACTATTTGTATCACTATAGACATACCAAGGAATAATAGGAAGGTGAAAATAACAGACTCTTCTCATTCTGAGTCCTTTGGGATGGGCGCTATCGCGCTTGATCTTCGCCCTTACGCAATCCATGTGCTGTTACTGGATCATAATCGCACAATCAAGGTCTCTTTGCAGCTGAAATAACATGGCGATGTGCACCTCTTTACGGCAGTTACTCTGTGTTCCCTGTTACCCAGTGCTCCTCCTCACTCTTCGCGACACTGTACTATCGATGTACATAGATGAACCAAAACATTATGACCACCCACTTAAAAACCACTTCTGGAACTTAGTTCCACAGTGATTCTACGTGCCATGGATTCGAGAATTACTTGATAGATTTTCGGAGGTTTCTGGCACCACTCACAGGTCACACACATCCCATGATTTAACGAGGGTTGGTCTGTGGGCGCGGAACTAGTACCCGCTGTACCAGTCGGGTTTCATCGGATTCAGATAAGCCGAATCTGATCGCCAAGACATCAACGTGAGTCCACTATCGTGCTCCTCAAATCATTGCAACACGAGCCTGGCCCTGTGACACGGACAGTTATCCTGCTGGAAAATGCCATTGCTGATGAGGAAGACGTCAAACAAGCGGGATTACAGGTGGTCCCTAAAAGGTTCACGTGCTCCACAGATGTCATGCTGCCCTCGATTACTATCGCAGCTCCCATGGAAGTCCAGGTGAATGTACCCCTGAGCCGTTGTAAAAAAATTGCTGTTTTGAAAAGCGCGCCGCAACACGTTGTGTGAAGCTGTCGCCCTTCGTTTCTGGCGGTGGCGCCGCTGTGGTAATCGCAGCTTTGGTGTCTCCCTCTGGTGGGAAAGCAGAAAGGTTGCCTGTACTTGTGCATTTAAGGGGCGCTATCAGCTCGGCAGGGGGTCAGTCGGAGTGAGTCTAGGTCAGTGTCGCGTCACCAGTTGCTGGTCTGTCTCTCGTTTGCATTTGCGCGGCAGTTAGTGTCTGTCTGTCGTCGGAGTGCTACAATGTCTGTCGTTTGGATTAAACTTCAAAGCCTGAAAATGAGTCTTGCCACTCCGCCAGTAACAGAACTCAGCTAGTGGTCGCCCGGTCGGGGCTGAGTTCCTGCATCTGAGTCTGCGCGTTAGGCCGCCAGTCTGCTCGAGTTGCTTGGGCAACGGTCATTGGTGGTTGGATTGGTCACTTGGTTGGTCGCGCACTGAGACACGAGTTGACTTGTCCGCCTTGAGCGTCGGCGCATGTGAGGTCCCCACGTGAGTCCAGTGGGCAGCGCCGTATAGAAAGGGGTAGTGGCTTCGCGGTTCACATGAGAGCAACAGGAGCGAAACCACGACATCCGGCTGGCCGGGGCGAGCTGCGACGCCGTGGGTCGGGAGATCGGCGCGCCTTCCTGCGTCCGTTGAAGCGGCTGGCAGCGGACGGTTCGGGAGAGCGTTGGGGGTGCTTGTTAAATTCTACTTGTTTTCTTGGTGAGGTCACCAGCCGCTTTGTTTTGGGATATCCCACCATTCTTCTCCGTTTGCCCGCCCGCTGGAAGGTGGTTATTTGTGACTTGGGTGGTCCGTTTTTCCCTTGTGGAATTGGGGAGGTTTAGAGTTAGAGCAATCTGCGGTTCGGGTTGTTTAGTAACACCCCCCCCCCCCCCTGTCTATCTGCCATACTTTAATAGCTGCCTTTGTCATGTTTCTCGGATTCGGTGTTAACGAATTTATTGCTTAAAGGCCGAATTCTTGAAATATGTTTTTATCTTGCCTATCATCTTGCGAGGTGGTATATGTGTAATGTAGAGCATGTTGTACATTTCATGTAAGTCTGCATTTTATGGGTTTTATTTAAATAGTCTTTTTAGGTTATAAGGTTGCCACCCTTCCACCGTAAGAATCCTTACAAAAAAAAAAAAAAAAAAAAAAAAAAGCTCTTTCGTTGGCAAATAATTTGAGTGTTGTACCATTTCAATCCCTCTTACGGGGTGCATAGTTTACGTGTTGGTGTGAGTTGTTAAAATTTTTTTTAGTTTAAAGTAATCTGGCGTGTTGCAGATTACACCAGTATACTCTTTGAGAGGCTTTTGTGAGCGGTCATGACTACGGCCGTATTGAAAGGGAGCAGGCAAGCTTCTCAGCCCGAACGCTCATACTGTTAATATTGTTCTTTCTGCCTCTAAATAAAATTATAACTTGATATTTCGAGGGTGCTTTTCTGCTTATAATTTTAAATCTGTTTAGAGAAAGCTCTCAGGAAGAAAATTCACATTTGTTAAAAGTAATTTCATTTTCCATCAGTTACTTCCTGGCAACTACTTCCACGCTCACCTGGTGTGATTAAATGTGTTAATGTTCTTGATGAATCGCTAGTAAATAAAGTAAATTCGTTAAGAAAAGATTTTGAAAGTAAATTTACGGTTCAACCCCATAACGTAATGTTGCTCCCATCGGCCTGCATCCATGACCCTGCATGTTTCGAGCAGCCGTTCGACTGGATGACAGCGTACCTGGACACGACCATCGATCTGGTTTAATAATAAACGGGATTCATCCGACCAGTCGATACAATTCCATTGATGCACGGTCCGAACTCGATGATCGCTTGCCCACTGTAATCATAACTGACCAGGTTGGTGGGTCAACATGGAAACACGCAGGGGTCATCTGCCGAGAAACAGCATGTTCAACACTGTCCGTTGAACGGTGTGCTCCAAAACACTTGTGTCTGCGCCAGCACTGGACTCTGTATTCCTGCTGTAGAGAGCGGGCAAGCGTCAGATCCTTATGCTCTGTGACGAGGTATGGACTTCCAACTTCTTGTCGCCTACGCGTGGTTTCAGAATTGTTCAACCACTTTCCGTAGATGCTCACGACAGTAGCAGGCGAACAGCCGATCAGCTTCGCTGTTTCCGAGATGCTCGCTCCCTGGAAATGGGCCACAACAATCTGGCCTTTGGTAAAGTCACTTTCGTCGGCGTATTTCAGCATTTGCGCCACTTACACTCGGTAGAATGACTGTCCATGACTCTGTCATACACTTCTCTTACCGCCTCACGTGGCCTCAGCGCCACCGGGCAGAAAATGGGTTCAAATGGCTCTGAGCACTATGGGACTTAACATCTGTGGTCCTCAGTCCCCTAGAACGTAGAACTACTTAAACCTAACTAACCTAAGGACATCACACACATCCATGCCCGAGTCAGGATTCGAACTTGCGATCGTAGCGGTCACGCGGTTCCAGACTGAAGCGCCTAGAACCACACGGCCACGCCGGCCAGCCACCGGGCAGAATACAAACTCGAGGTGGGCAGTGGTCATATGTTTTGGCTCATCAGAGTACTGAGGAATCCCAAATAAAACCGGTTTGTGAATGTGACAGTAAGTGGATAATTACGATCCACAGAAAACCGGAATCTGCTTCGCCAGACGTGGTTAAAACGGCAGTAGAGTCGGCCTATGCTACACCAGTGCAAAGCTAACGAGATGTGCACGTGCTCCTGTGTGTGCGTGTTTATACGAAATTCGTGTTTGCGGAGTGAGCGATGCTTGCTGGACTAACACGACAAAGTTGCTGAAGTAGCTAAATATCGCAAGTGTGCCGCCCGGCTGTTATATGAGCCAACAAACCTCGCGAATGTGTAACCCAGTGTAACTAAGTTCGTCCCTAAATCATGCAGCAGAGAGGTATGTCGGGGATTAAATTTACCCCGCCAGATCGGCGCATTGATTTTCTTTAACGGCCCTCGGCTCTTTTTGGCGTATTTCCCCCAACGACTGCTCTCTGACTTACAGCGTAACTTTGCACTACTTTTCACAGCAAATGTGAGAGGTTGCACGGGACAACTTTAGTTCTGCATACTCATTTAGTTTTACGAAGCAGTGGTCCCTGGCAAAACTATCGTGGTTACACTTTAATAAAGACGAGACGTCGGGTTCTCTGATTAACCATAGTTATTATTTTTCAAACAGATTTTAAAAACTGTTTCCTCGTAGTTTTAAGCTTACATTTTTGAGGCCCAGGTTTCCTTTCCTCATTGTTGGGTCGTACACTTTTACTACCATTTTACACAAGAGGAATCTCCATGGAGATTGTTAGTATTTTCCACTTTCTTTATACTGTAGACACTATCGCAGTCTTACTTTCTTGCACAGGTGATCTTACGTCATGGTACTGAATACTGATATACCGACAGCAGTTGAGGGAATAGTTGGTCCTTGATATAAAAATGTCTGTACGATTTGAACAAGTTAATTTCTGTATCAGAAAGTGGCTTTCTTTGCTTCGTCTTTCTAGGATGAAGGCATATTTTTAATCAATGGCATTTTTTCGTCACTGTACGGAAACCTAACTTATTTCAGCATATTCTAGGAAGTTTATTTCTGCATCCACAAGATTCCTTTACCTGTAATACGACCAGACAATCACCTCGGACAGATTCGAAGTTCGTCTTGACGTTTTTCCGTGTTTGTGATTTAAAAATTTTTGTTTTTGTCATATTCAAAATACTATTCATTTCTTTCTATTCGCCCAGACATCTTTCGACACGTATGTGTCATCTTTTATGGATCCAATTTATTCATGTAAAGTGCAATACAAAGTTTATAATAGTTTTATCTACTGTAGGCCAAAAAATGGGGACAGATGCATTTTGTTTGGTTAGTTTCGATTACTCACCTCAAAATTACATGCTAGAAAAAATGCATTTTTAGTCATCTTTTCTGTGCCCTTTTCTTGTCGTTTTGACAGCAAGTCACCTGCAAAGTATTCATAAAGACAATCTGTACGTTTTTAAGTACTTTTTCATGGGAAGTCGTTACGTAAGTTACTGTACTTACATTTTCTGTCATACTGTGTATCTCTGCCGGGTATCTCTTCTACTGCTATTCAGTACACTGTTTTCGCACCACTATTTTATATAATTTCACTCTCACCTTTACTTCACACGTATTTTTCACAGAACGTATTCTGAGCATACACGTCCGTCGTCACACACACTGACACGTGCTACGTGTCGCTGCTCACTTGTTCATCATTTGCATCATGTTTAGTGTGGCACTAATTTTGAATATTACGTGAGAAGTATTGTGGTGTTTCTGCTAGGGGAGAATTTATGCCATGTTATGTGATGTGATATGTGTGTGTGTGTGTGTGTGTGTGTGTGTGTGTGTGTGTGTCTAAAATGAGAGAGAGAGAAAGAGAGAGAGGCAGATAGAGGCACAGAGACATCTAGAAAGAGGGGCTGGGGGGAAGGGGGGGGGGGAGAAAGGGGGATTGAAAAAGTATATTTTTGGGTGTTTGAGGATGTCTGATTATTATGTTTTATGTGGGAAAGTGTCTTTGTATAGTTCGATGAGCGTTCCAGACAGTGTTTTGTTACTCAGGATTGTATTTTCATTCAAGACTTTCTTTCCTTGTATCATTGCTTTTTGTACTGAGCCAGTTTTCCTCTGTTATGAGTTTTTGATAAAAACTGTTGCTTTCTTTGAGGATTTTAAGATCAGTGTCAATGTTTTTTGGGTGGTAGTTTCCCTGTATGAGATGATATGCAAAAGTGGAGTGAATTGTACAGAATACGAGTACCTCGTTTTGAAATTTGTGCATGTTTGACTCATTTAGACAAACTGTCATGAACTATGGGATAACTGATAGACTCCAGCTTTGGAAAATCTATCTTAGTGTTCACATTTTTCTGGACTGCGTTGTTTGAATGGAATGATATTTGTAGTGAATAAAAAGAACTAAATACTGTTTTCTATAAGGTAGATTAAAAAGATTACCTTAGTGGGAAAGCATCAGTATTGGTGGTTTCTTTTTCCAGACACCTATTTTTCCATCCCACTTATGACGAATTCCTTGATCTACTTGATATGTTAAATAGCTAACTACACATTTTAATAAACAGAAATTTGGGTTTCGTGTTTCCTCAGTTATCTTACACGATTTAGGTATATTAGTTTCCTGTAAACGTTCGTCAACATAACTTTTTTTACGCCTACAGATTTCACAGACTAACCTACCATAACCTTAAGAGACAACAAAGAAAGTAGTCGAATTCTCAAAATCTTATATTAAAATATGTCATTGATTTCGTGTATCATTTCAATGAAAACTTTGCGTTTAGGATCTTGGGAAGTGCATATTGTAGAAGCTGCCTGTTCTAAGAGTATTATAATAACAATATTTGGTGAGATAAAATGGTGAACAAAAATGTATGATGACTCTCCTAGTGCCGTCAGGTCAATTTTCTCTTTTATTTCGGCAGGTATCCGCAATTTGGTTTTTGTGATGTGTGGATGGAGTCGGCTCAAACAAATACTGCTCATACATGCCCAGTGTCACAGGAAAACTTCGGCTTGTCTCCCATTACAAACATAACTGTTTTTAAGTGGAATTTCCATCCGATAGAGCGGTCTCGAATTAGTCTAGTGCGATATTCGTTTTATCCATATGTATTAACAGGGACATTAAAACAGGAACAACAGCACTCCAGCAGAGGCTGAGTAGCGCTGCTGCATGGCGTAGGCAGTCAGCGAGGACCGGGACGGCACACGAATCGCTGCTGGAGTACTGGCTGTTTCTTCGTGCTTTCCTGTACCTCTTAATACATATGGATACAACGAATATCGCATTGGACTAATTTTGGACCGCTCTATCGAATAGGCAAGTTAAATTCCGCTATAAAACCATTTTGTTTCTAACGGGAAGCAAGCCGACGCTTTCCTCAGACAGGCTTCGTATCAAACACGAGATGAGCAGTATTTGTTTGAGCTACACACTGCAAGAACTGAATTCCAAATATTCGTCGAAATACCAAAGAAAATGCGCTTGATGACTCTTAGCGCAGACACCAACCTTCAAGTACAATTTAGTTTCCCATCTTCCTACAAGGAAAACTCGCCATCGCATCCCCCTCAGGTTTATTGGTAAGAGGACCCAGTGGACAGCCCGTGAAAAACTGAACACAGATCAAGTATGAAAACAGGAAGAAGGTGTACTGGACTGTGGAAAAAAAAGCAAGACAGAAACAGCGAACGGTCTAACAGCAAGAAGTGCAGTATAGAGCAGCCGGTAAGAAACTTGGCGTCATCGTTATGTGGTCACGATGTTGGGCTGCCAGACGGGCAAGCCATGTTCAGACCTCCATCGTGCAATACACATATACAGGGTGTTACAAAAAGCTACGGCGAAGCTTTCAGGAAACATTCCTCACACACAAATAAAGAAAAGATGTTATGGGGACATGTGTCCGGAAACGCTTAATCTCCATGTTAGAGCTCATTTTAGTTTCGTCAGTATGTACTGTACTTCCTCGATTGACCGCCAGTTGGCCCAATTGAAGGAAGGTAACGTTGACTTCGGTGCTTGTGTTGACATGCGACTCATCGCTCTACAGTACTAGCATCAAGCACATCAGTACGTAGCAATAACAGGTTAGTGTTCATGTGGAACGTGGTTTTGCAGTCAGTGCAATGTTTACAAATGCGGAGTTGGCAGATGCCCATTTGATGTATGGATTAGCACGGGGCAATAGCCGTGGCGCGGTACGTTTGTATCGAGACAGATTTCCAGAATGAAGGTGTCCCGACAGGAAGACGTTCGAAGCAATTGATCGGCGTCTTAGGGAGCACGGAACATTCCAGCCTATGACTCGCGACTGGGAAAGACCTAGAACGACGAGGACACCTGCAATGGACGAGGCAATTCTTCGTGCAGATGACGATAACCCTAATGTCAGCGTCGGAGAAGTTGCTGCTGTACAAGGTAACGTTGACCACGTCACTGTATGGAGAGTGCTACGGGAGAACCAGTTGTTTCCGTACCATGTACAGCTGATTGGCCTCCACGGGTACACTTCTGCGAATGGTTCATCCAACAATGTGTCAATCCTCATTTCAGTGCAAATGTTCTCTTTACGGATGAGGCTTCATTCCAACGTGATCAAATTGTAAATTTTCACAATCAACATGTGTGGGCTGACGAGAATCCACACGCTATTGTGGAATCACGTCATCAACACAGATTTTCTGTGAACGTTTGGGCAGGCATTGTTGGTGATGTCTTGATTGGGCCCCATGATCTTCCACCTACGCTCAATGGAGCACGTTATCATGATTTCATACGGGATATTCGACCTGTGCTGCTAGAACATGTGCCTTTACAAGTACGACACATACGACACAACATGTGGTTCATGCACGATGGAGCTCCTGCACATTTCAGTCGAAGTGTTCGTACGCTTCTCAACAACAGATTCGGTGACCGATGGATTGCTACAGGCGGACCAATTCCATGGCCTCCACGCTCTCCTGACCTCAACCCTCTTGACTTTCATTTATGGGGGCATTTGAAAGCTCTTGTCTACGCAACCCCGTTACCAAATGTAGAGACTCTTCGTGCTCGTATTGTGGACGGCTGTTATACAATACGCCATTCTCCAGAGCCACATCAGCGCATCAGGGGTTCCATGCGACGGAGGGTGGATGCATGTATCCTCTCTAACGGAGGACAATTTGAACATTTCCTGTAACAAAGTGTTTGAAGTCACGCTGGTATGTTCTGCTGCTGTGTGTTTCCATTCCATGATTAATTTGATTTGTAGAGAAGTAATAAAATGAGCTCTAACATGGAAAGTAAGCGATTCCGGACACATGTCCACATAACATATTTTCTTTCTTCGTGTGTGAGGAATGTTTCCTGAAAGTTTGTTCGTACCTTTTTGTAACACCCTGTATATACACTACTGGCCATTAAAATTGCTACACCAAGAACAAATGCAGATGATAAACGGGTATTCATTGGACAAATATATTATACTACAACTGACAATTTGGGTGAATAGGTCCTGAGAAATCAGTACCCAGAACAACCACCTCTGGCCGTAATAACGGCCTTTATACGCCTGGGCATTGAGTCAAACAGAGCTTGGATGGCGTGTACAGGTACAGCTGCCCATGCAGCTTCAACACGATACCACAGTTCATCAACAGTACTGACTGGCGTATTGTGACGAGCCAGTTGCTCGGCCACCATTGACCAGACGTTTTCAGTTGGTGAGAGATCTGGAGAGTGTGCTGGCCAGGGCAGCAGTGAAACATTTTCTGTATTCAGCCCTTTCAGGACTTAAACATGCGGTCCTGCTGAAATGTAGGGCTTCACAGGGATCGAATGAAGGGTAGAGCCACGGGTCGTAACTCATCTGAAATGTAACATCACTGTTCAAAGTGCCGTCAGTGCGAACAAGAGGTGACCGAGACGTGTAATCAATGGCACCCCATACCATCTAGCCGGGTGAACGCCAGTATGGCGATGACGAATACACGCTTCCAACGTGCGTTCACCCGATGTCGCCAAACACCGATGCGACCATCATGATGCAGCAAACCGAACCTGGATTCATCCGAAAAAATGACATTTTGCCATTCGTGCGCCCAGGTTCGTCGTTGAGTACACCATCGCAGGCGCTCCTGTCTGTGATGCAGCGTCAAGGGTAAACGCAGACATGGTCTCCGAGCTGATAGTCCATGCTGCTGCAAACGTCGTCAAACTGTTCGTGCAGATGGTTGTTGTTTTGCAAACGTCCCCATCTGTTGACTTACGGATCGAGACGTGGCTGCACGATCCGTTACAGCCATGCGGATACGATGCCCGTCATCTCGACTGCACAGCTAGTGATACGATTCCGTTGGGATCCTGCATGGCGTTCCGTATTTCCCTCCTGCACCCACAGATTCCATATTCTGCTAACATTGGATCTCGACCAACGCGAGCAGCAATGTCGCGATACGATAAACCACAATCGCGATAGGCTACAATCCGACCTTTATCAAAGTCGGAAACGTGATGGTACGCATTTCTCCTCCTTACACGAGGCATCACAACGTTTCACCAGGCAACGCCGGTCAACTGCTGTATGTGCACGAGAAATCGGTTGGAAACTTTCCTCATGTCAGCACATTGTAGGTGTCGCCACCGGCGCCCACCTTGTGCGAATGCTCTGAAAAGCTAGTCATTTGCATATCACAGCATCTTCTTCCTGTCGGTTAAATTTCGCATCTGTAGCACGTCATCTTCATGGTGTAGCAATTTTAATGGCCAGTAGTATATATATATATTAGCTTTATCCAAATTTGTGTCTGTGTCGTGCTGTAACGTCCGTTTGCAACAGCAAGGTGTAAGATAGGGACTTACAAGGCCAGTTCATTCTGAACAACTACTCTATTAGTAGCCGAAAGGAAATGGGAACCGCAAATTTTTGATGACAAGGCGACAAGTCAACCGTATCCTCCACCGGAAAACACGTCTGGTGTGTCATACACTGTATTAGTGTCAGTGCGTGTGTCATATGATAAGAATCTCTTACCGACGCACCTAATATGTAAAACTGGTAAGTGAATGAGATATGTCTCCTTTCCCCATACAGGTGTTTTTGAAGTTCCGTTTCGGCAGTCTTACTCTCGAATTCCTTTGTTGTAACACAGTTCACACTCGTTTATTTGTTGTTTTCATTTCTGTGAAAAATCTATGTGGCATCCTGCCTGCTCTCACTATTCATCACATTTACTTGTGTCAGTTACGCATTTTTACTTCATGACTCATATTCTGTAACCAATGTATAGTACGACAATTATCAAGACTACAGAAAGAGATTAAACATTTCGGTAACCGACGGACAGTTCACAATGATGTGGAAAAGAAAGTTGGCTCGATGGAGTTTTGACCATGGCTCTCCCGCTTGGCAGTGCAACTCTATGACGATAACTCTATGACCTCTGACGCCGTTTATGTTTTAGGCTGCTCTTTATTGCACTTTCTATTTCTATTTTCCTTGTTTTTACAATCCAGTACACCTTCTTCCTGTTTTCGTGCATGGTCTGTGTTCAGTTTTTGATGAGCTGTCCTCTGGAACATCTTACCACTAAATCTGAGGAGGGCGCGATGGGGAGTTTCCCTTTTTAAAGTCACAGTGTGACCTCAGTGTCTGGATGGATGTTGCTTAGCTTTTTGATTTATTTATTTTTTTTTATTTACACGTCAAGTTCAGTAGGACCAAATTGAGGAGCAAATCTCCAAGGTCATAGAACATGTCAGTACATGAAATTACAACATAAAAGTAATAACGGATAATAAATGTTCATGAACCTGAAAAAAGTCAGTTTATAAGTTTATGTAAACACTATCAGCAATACAATAAGAATCAGCTTAATTTTTCAAGGAACTCCTCGGTATAACAGAAGGAGTGACCCATGAGGAAACTCGATTTGAAAGCGCGTGGGTTACTGCTAAGATTTTTGAATTCGAGTGGCAGCTTACTGAAAATGGATGAAGCAGTATTATGCACACCTTTTTGCACCAGAGCTAAGGAAGTCCGATCCAAATGCAGGTTTGATTCTGCCGAGTATTAACCGAGTGAAAACTGCTTACTTTTGGGAATAAACTAATACTGGTAACAAGTAAAGACAATAAGGAATATACATATTAAGATGCTAGTGTCAAAATACCCAGACTCGTGAACAGAGGTCGACAAGAGGTTCGTGAACTCACACCACTTATTGTCCGAACCGTCCGTTTCTGAGCCAAAAATATCCTTAAAGAATGGGAAGAGTTAGCCCAAAATATGATACCATACGACATATGCGAATGAAAATAAGCAAAGTAGACTAATTTTCGTGTCAAACGATCACTCACTTCTGATACCGTTCGAATAGTAAAAATGGCAGTATTAAGTCTTTGAACAAGATCCTGAACGTGGGCCTTCCACGAAAGCTTACTATCTCTCTGAAAACCTAGAAATTTGAACTGTTCAGTTTCACTAATCATATGCCCATTCTGTGAAATTAAAACGTCAGGTTTTGTTGAATTGTGTGTTAGAAACTGTAAAAACTGAGTCTTACTGTGATTTAACGTTAGTTTATTTTCTACAAGGCATGAACTGAGGTCATGTACTGCATTATTTGAAACCGAGCCAATGTTGCACACAACATCCATTACTACCAAGTTAGTGTCATCAGCAAATAGAAATATTTTAGAGTTACCCGTAATGCTAGAGGGCATATCATTTATATAAATAAGGAACAGGAGTGGTCCCAACACTGATAACTGGAGCACCCCCGCCCCCCCCCCCCCCCCCACTTGACAATACCCCACTCAGATCCCACATCACAGCCGTTATCAATGTTGTGGATTGGCAAGACAGCCAACCCACTATGAGAGGAAGCCGAATGCCACGCGTTTTAGCTCACGCAGGCTGGCGTGAGGTCTGGAACAGGTCAAGGAAATGAGACTAACAAAAAACGTACGTAGCTGCTGGAATACTTAACTTTAATCCATAATTGGTGAACATCGCTCTTGACGATACTTGTTTTACAGCATCAATAGTAACTGGTAATGGCGCCTTGCTAGGTCGTAGCAAATGACGTAACTGAAGGCTATGCTAACTATCGTCTCGGCAAATGAGAGCGTAATTTGTCAGTGAACCATCGCTAGCAAAGTCGGCTGTACAACTGGGGCGAGTGCTAGGAAGTCTCTCTAGACCTGCCGTGTGGCGGCGCTCGGTCTGCAATCATTGATAGTGGCGACACGCGGGTCCGACGTATACTAACGGACCGCGGCCGATTTAAAGGCTACCACCTAGCAAGCGTGGTGTCTGGCGGTGACACCACATTCCTCCCCCGCAAATCGGCGGACGGGGGAAGGACCCCATGTTGACGTATGCGGCGAGGTGGGGAGCCTAACAACAGGCGAGGCTGTGCCACCCGCACCCTGCCATTCGGACCGAGGGGAGCTAGGAAACACCTGAAAACCTGCTCCAGGGTGCACGTCAACATGCGGTGTATGCGCCCGTAGACAGACAGGAGGGGCCGAAGGGTCGACCTCCATCGGGCCGGGGCACCCGACGGGCGAAGACGACATATGGTCCGGCGCGGGCAAGAGTTCCGTATCGGAGGACAACTGGTCACGGGAAGCGATCGGCGGCGCGTGACCCAGGGAGGCGCCCGGCGGTTGCAGCGACGCGTCCACTGCGGGCGTCGCCGGCGGGAGAACAGGCGGCGGCGGCGCGTCGCCATGGGGCAAAATGGAAGGCAGCGTCGGTAACACCTGGGGCTGAGGCGAGACAGTAGATGGGTCCCCAGGGCGCTGACCGGACGGCACCGTCGCTGAAAGCAGACGGGGAGCGGCAGAACCCGTGCGACGACAGAGGCGCAGCTGATTGAGATGCCGAGGCACCTCACCAGAGGCCCCCCAAAACAGATACAAAGCGCGGCCGAGGCAGCGAAGAATGCGCCCTGCGAGCCAACGCCGTGAACCTCGATAGTGACGATAGTAGATAACGTCGCCTGGAGCAAAAGCAGGTGTCTGCCGCTGCACAGGAACCTGATGCGGCGGCTGTAGCAAAGACATCAAGGTGCGATGAGGGCGACCGTGCAGCAACTCAGCCAGCGAGCGACCATCTCGGGGCTGAGAGCGATACGAGGACAAAAAGAGCAATAACGCGTCCTCCCGAGAATGCGACGCTTTCAACGTCAACATCTGTGACTTGAAAGTCCTGACCAAACGTTCAGCGGTACCGTTTGACTGTGGCGAAAACGGCGCGGACGTCAGATGTTGAATACCATTGGCCTTGCAGAATGACTGAAATTCTGCGGACATGAATTGTGGGCCATTGTCGGAAACAATAGTCTGCGGAAGACCTTCAATGCAAAAGACAGCAGATAACGCTTGGATGGTGGCAGAGGACGTCGTGGAAGACATCTTGACAACAAAAGGAAAGTTACTGAATGAATCGACCAGAACCAACCATCGAGCATTCCAGAATGGACCAGCAAAATCAATGTGTAAGCTTTGCCAAGGGGAAGTGGCTTTCGGCCATGCAAAGAATTTCCACGGTGGTGCGGATTGTTATTCGGCACACACCATGCAAGAAGAGCACATATTCGTAATCGTGGCATCGATTCCGAACCAAGTACAGTGCTGACGAGCAAGTTGTTTCGTTCTCACTATACCCCAATGTCCTTGGTGGAGAAGCCGTAAGACAGAGGACTGTAAAGAACGTGGGACCACGACCCTGGACTGATCATTATCAGAACGAAACAGCAAAACACCACGTCGTACAAAAAGGCTCTCCTTGTGAGCAAAAAATCGGCGAACCAACGGATCCTCGATCCGTGACTTTGACAAGGGCCACTGAGTAGCAACGAAACGCAGAACGGTAGCCAGGAAGGGTCGGCAGCTGTGGCTGTGGCTACACGACGAGAATCAATCGGAAACGAGTCGACCACGTCATCGGTTTCCGAATCGACGAACATGCAAGCAAGTTCGGAGGAATCGAATGCTCTATCCTCAGCAACAGGCAAACGGGACAACGCATCGGCGTTTCCGTGCTTAGCAGTGGACCGATACAAGATATCGTAGCGGTACTGCGAGAGGAAAAAAGACCAGCGAATGAATTTCTGCGTTGTACGTGGAGGTACAGGCTTGTTCGGATGAAAAAGCGATGTCAAAGGTTTGTGGTCCGTGATGATGGTAAATTGACGACCATACAAGAAATCATGAAACATTGTAACACCAAATACGAGAGCCAAGGCTTCTTTCTCGATCTGTGAATAATTTCTTTGCGCAGACGAGAGCAATTTGGACGCAAAGGCAATAGGGCGATCGTGCGATCCATCTTTGTGCGCAAGCACCGCACCGATCCCGAAATCCGATGCATCCACCATCAACAAAAGGGGCTTCCGGGGATCGAATGGTGTAAGGCAAGTATTGGAAAGCAACGCCGATTTCAACTGGCGAAAGGCGCGTTCGCATTCCGTCGTCCAGACGAACGGAACACCTTTACGGCGTAAGCGATGAAGCAGAGCTGAAATCGAAGAGGCATGGTGAACATATTTGTTATAGTAATTTATTTTTCCCAGCACACTCTGTAGCTGCTTCAAATTCGGTGGCGAAGGCAAGTCTTGTATGGCACGGAGGTGCTCTGGACTGGGATGTATGCCCTGGGCATTGAGTACATGGCCCAGATAGGGTAAGTCACGAGCAAAAAACACACATTTGTCCTTCCACAAGCGAAGACCATTTTGTCGCAAGACCTGAAATAATGTTCTGAGATTGGCTAAATGTTCTTCTTCCGTCTTTCCGGAGATCACAATATCGTACAGATAGTTTGCTGCAGTAGGGACCGACGCACAAACAGTTTGTAGATATTGCTGAAACAATGCAGGCGCGGATGCACACCCGAATGGCAGTCGTTTGAAGCGATACAAACCAAGATGCGTGTTAACCACCAAAACGCGCTGAGATTCTTCGTCCACTGGTATTTGCAAGTACGCATCTGCTAGGTCCAACTTCGAAAAATATTTACCCCGGCACAGTTTGTCAAAAAGATCTTCCGGGCAGGGTAAAGGAAAAGTTGCAGTCACTAGTTGTGGATTCACTGTTGCCTTGAAGTCCATGCAAAGTCTGAATTTTCCGGAAGGTTTTTGCAAAATTACTAAGGGTGATGCCCAGAGAGAAACCTGCACACCTTGTGATTCCAAATCGTGTAATGTTTTTGCGACCTCATCACACAATGCGTGGGGAACATTGCGTGCTCTGAAAAATTTCGGTTGCGCGTTTACTTTCAGTTCCAAACGTGCTTTATAGTCCGTAGCGCAACCAAGGCCCGGTGCAAAAATGTCTGCAAACTCTTGATATAGACGAGAAACACTGTCTGAAGGCACAGTCTGGTGCACTGATAAGACCTGATTGACTATAGACAAGTTAAACAACTGAAATAAATCGAAACCAAACAAGTTCACTGCAGAAGAAGAACGAAGGACGTAAAATGACACAAGTTTTGTTTGTCCTTTGTATGTTGCAAGAAGGCTGCACTGTCCTAACACAGGGAGCCCGTGACCTGAATATGTAGTTAGCTTAACATTTGTGGCATGCAACGGAGACGTGCCCAGCTGTTTGTACGTGTCTTGATTGATCAGTGAAACTGCAGCTCCGATATCGAGCTGGAATGGTATCACTTTGCCGTTAATGTCCAAGTCTACAAAAAGTTTATTGTCCTGCTGACGACAAGAGCGACTGTCTCGTGCAACGTGAACTGACACTGGTAGAAAATCACTTGTGACATGACGGGATTTCCGTCGATGTCGACGCACACTATTTGTGGGATAAACACAGTCACTGTTAGAGAGAGTGGCACTGGGTGGAGTGGAATGAACTACATGAATTTCCATGGGCGAAGTTTCACGAGCCGGAGTATCCGTGGTTCGATTCCGATTCCGGGGTGAAGCAAAGGGCCTGGAATGGTTGTGAGTGTCCGATCTGAGCTTTTTCTGGCAAACACTCTGAACCTGTCCTGTTTTATTACAGAAAAAGCAAATAGCCTAGCGTGACAGGCAATTCTCACGCGAATGTCTAGTAGCACACCGCGGGCATGATTTTAGCACTGCATTTGCTTGCCTGCGCGGCACACATGGCTGAGAGCCTGGTGGCAGCTGCGCGGACGGGCGCAAGGGCTGTTTACTGTTCCGTGCAGCGCGCCCGGCGGGCCGGTTAATGTGACACACGACTGGTGAAGTTTCAAATGATTCCTGAGCAAAGTCAAGTGTGTCCTGTCGATCCAATATGTCCATCACTTGTTGAAGGGAGGGATTGACTAGTTTCAAAATCTGTTCCCTTTTACGAACATCAGAAACGTTCTGTGCAATTGCATCACGTACCATAGTATCTGAATAAGGGAGTCCACATTGACACTCAAAAGCACAATCCCTAGTAAGGCCTTGCAAAGTTGCAACCCATTCCCTATTAGTCTGACTGGCCGTACGTTTTGTACGAAAGAAGGTATACCGTTTGGCAGCTACATTGACTGATTCTTTGAAATATGCATCTAATGCAGACAAAATTTCGTTGTAGGACAGAGTAGCTACGTCGCGTCGGGGAAATAATTTGACTATCACACGGTACGTTTGCACCCTGACGGGAGCTAACAAAAAAGACTGCCGCTCGTTACCTAGAATTCTGTAGGCGGCGAGATGGAATCCAAATTGGTGTGACCACTCCGTCCAGCTTTCCAGTGCAGCATCAAAAGGTCGAAAAGTTGGTGCAACTGCGTGTTGTGGCTGTGTGAGCGGTGGAGCGGCGGTCGCCGCATCGTTTTGCATTGCACGTTGACCCTGGACGAGCTGTCCAAGGGCAGCCAGCAAGGCCTGCGTCTGCTGGTTCTCTAAGCGATAAAAGTCGGACAGTACATCTGGAGATTGTGGCGAAGCCATTACACAAGTAAATCAGGGCAGTATAGTTACGAACGCGAATTGGCCTCGTTGCCAAAATGTTTTGGATTGGCAAGACAGCCAACCCACTATGAGAGGAAGCCGAAAGCCACGCGTTTTAGCTCACGCAGGCTGGCGTGAGGTCTGGAACAGGTCAAGGAAATGAGACTAACAAAAAACGTACGTAGCTGCTGGAATACTTAACTTTAATCCATAATTGGTGAACATCGCTCTTGACGGTACATGTTTTACAGCATCAATAGTAACTGGTAATGGCGCCTTGCTAGGTTGTAGCAAATGACCTAGTTGAAGGCTATGCTAACTATCGTCTCGGCAAATGAGAGCGTAATCTGTCAGTGAACCATCGCTAGTAAAGTCGGCTGTACAACTGGGGCGAGTGCTAGGAAGTCTCTCTAGACCCGCCGTGTGGCGGCGCTCGGTCTGCAATCACTGATAGTGGCGACACGCGGGTCTGACGTATACTAACGGACCGCGGCCGATTTAAAGGCTACCACCTAGCAAGTGTGGTGTCTGGCGGTGACACCACAATCAACACTGTGAATAATGACCTTTTGCTGCCTGTTGCTAAAGAAAGAGGTGAACCATTTGTGAGCTACTCCCCGTATTCCGTAATGGTCCAAATTCTGGAGCAATATTTTGTGATCAACGCAATCAAATGCCTTAGTTAAATCAAAAAATACGCCAGGCGTTCGAAACTTTTTGTTTAGCCCATCCAGTACCTCACAGGAAAAAGGGAATATATCATTTTCAGTTGTTAAACGACTTCTAAAGCCGAACTGTACATTTTATAGCAAATCGTATGATATAAAATGATCAATTATCCTTACATACACAGCCTTTTCAATAACTTTTGCAAACACTGATGGCATAGATATAGGTCTAAAATTATCTACATATCCCTTTCTCCCTTTTTATTACTGCTGAGTACTTTAGTCGCTCAGGAAACTGACCATTCCTAAAGGAAAAATTACAAATATGGCGAAATACTGGGCTAATATGTGCAGCACATTCCTTTAATATTCTGCTAGACACTCCATCATAACCATGAGAGTCCTTAGTCTTCACTGATTTAATTATTGACTCAATCTCCCTCTTGTCTGTATCACAGAGGAGTATTGCAGATATCAATCTCGGAAAGGCATTTGCCAAGAAAGTTAGATGATTTCCTGTAGAAACTAAATTTTTATTTAATTCACCAGCAATGCTCAGAAAATGGTTGTTAAATACTGTACATATATCTGATTTATCAGTAACAGGAATATTTTTATTGTGAACTGACTTTATATCGTCGACCTTATGCTGCCAACCAGACACTTCCTTCACAACTGACCATACAGTTTTAATTTTATCGTATGAATTACCTATTCTATTTGCATACCACATAGTCTTTGCCTCCTAATAACATTTTTAAGCACCTTACAGTACTGTTTGTAATGGGCTACTGTGGTCCGACTGTGAGTACTTGTAACATTTTGATATAATTCCCGCATTGTTCTGCATGATAACCTTATCCCACTAGTCAGCCACACGGGTTGCCCATTACTGCTAGTACCCCGTTCAGAATGCTCTAATGGAAATCAACTCTCAAAGAGCGTGAGAAATGTGTTAAGGAAAGCATTGTATATATCATCTATGTTATGGGCACTATAAACACCCTGACCACTCTTGTTTCTTGACAAGTTTTAAAAAAATCTCTATTGCTGTTGGATTAACTTTCCTATATAGTTTGTAATTAAATATGACATTGGTTTGAGTACAAAAGCCTTTTAGTGTTAAAATTTGTGCATCATGGTCTGAAAGGCCATTCACGCTTTTGCTAACAGAATGCCCATCTAGTAATGAAGAATGAATAAAAACATTGTCTATGGCTGTGCTACTGTTCCCCTACACCCTACTTGGAAAAAACACAGTTTGAATCAGGTCATATGAATTCAGGAGATTTACCAACATCCTTTTTCTTGCACAATCATATACAAAATTGATACGGAAGTCACCACATATAACTAGTTTCTGGTACTTCCTACAAAACGGATCAAGAACCCTCTCTAGCTTGAGCAGAAATGCTCTGAAGTTGGAGTTAGGGGACCTATACACAACAACAATTAGAAGTTTAGTTTCACTAAATTCAACTAACGCTGCACAACATTCAAATATCTTTTCAGTGCAGTGTCATGATACGTCTATGGACTCAAATGGAATACTGTTTTTTATTTAAGTAATGCTCTGATATACCAATAATTTCAGAGTCAACATCTATAAGCAGTTCGCTAACTTTATCTCTAATGCTTCTTATATTTTGATGAAATATGCTAATTCCTTCACTACTTGGAAACATTACATCCTCTGAAGGTGAGCCCTTAGTTAGAGGGACTTCCTTTAAGCAGGTATACCTATCAGCTGACTTCAATCTAAAAAAGGTATAGCTCTAACACCAACTACTACAGGAATTTTTCCATGAGTGACACCACCCACTACACTGTCACCTATAAGCTTAGCCAGCCTCCCCTTCCCATACCTACTGATAGATCCAACTGGCACCACTGAGATGTGACAATGCCCTCTGCCATCAGTGCCCTCCCCAGCCCCACGTTAATGCGCCTAAGGTGAGGCCGATCATGATGCTGAAACAGTTGCACGAAATGCACATTAGTGCCACCAGTTTGAGTAGCTATCTTAACCAAGTCACCACCTACATGATATTCTCCATTCCTATCGAGTCTGTTCCCTGCTCCACCCACTATCACTACCTGATCCTCCTTCCTAAAATTATTACGTAACTCCCCTATGCTTTCAGTCACCTGAGCCAACCCTGCACTAGGCTTCACATTGCTGGTGAAATGATATTCAATCCCCAACACTTCCTGCAGCTGCTGGCCGACACGTCTACCGTGGGAACTACCTAGCAGCAGAACCTTCTTTCTGCTAGACTTTGCAACTAACCTAGGCCTCCTAATTGCTGAGGACTTCTGCAAGTTCCCTACATCTACAGCTACACGATGCTCCTCTCCGCTCAACTCTGACAGTTGGTCGTATCTATTGCAAGTACGCAAACTAAAACTGTCTGAATACCTCCTCTTTCCGGCTACCTTCTTGCCAACTGCCAGTTCCCATTCCCCACCACCCTTCACCCTCCTCAACCTATCTAGTTCCTCCTTTGCGCATTGTAACTCCATCTGAACGGCACATATCTTACGCTCCTGCTCCTCTATCAACTTATTTCTACTACAGATTCTGCATTCCCAGGAGAGGATCTCACTAAAATGACCGCTGGCTTCCCCATTGCATTCCCCCCAATGAAAATACTTTGAACGAATCCCACACCATAACCCACTACTCACAAACCTACGACAAAGCCCACACTTCTCACTCATGGTAAAATTTTACAGTTACTGAAAAAAAAACTATACGTCCACGTTACCAAAGTTCAGTTACAACAGTAGAGCTATTTAAGAACCAACATTAATGGTCTCGAAGTTCTCTGCCTACTAAGCAAGCAACTACTCGAATTAATACTACTACACCACAGCTCATACCAATACCACAAAACTTCACAAAATTATTAGCTAAAACCAAGAAATTAAAACGGCCACTGTAACACTAAGCGAAGTTAAAACACTGAATGAAAATTTTACTTAAATATTTCACTATAAACAATAATAAACGTCAGCTGAAAACTAAAGCACGAAATTTACTTAACGACTCCAACGCACAGAAAACTCTAAAAAACACAGCGAGCGAACGATTAGAAAAGTTTATTAAGCCGTTATTTCGCGTGCCGACGCAACAGCGCTCAAATCTATTAAATTTAATAACTGTATTACAGAGTACAAGTAAGTTTGTCGGTACTCAGCCTTATAACCGCTACAGATGCAGTGCACGCCGCAAAATGTAAACATACTACCGAGGCGCGAGGCTTAGACGAACGACGCAAGCACACTCAGCAATAATAGACCACTCGATTCAATAACACAGGATGAAAGATTGAGATCAATTAAAATCCACTAATAAGTTACTTTTACATCAAATATTAACGCAAATAAACTTTAAAATAAGTAAATGAAGTCTAAAATTTTATAAAATATTAACGAGCAATTTCAACAGCAGTGCAGCACACGTGACGTCACACCAAAGCTCTGCCAAATGGTTAACTTGCACCATGTTTTACTATAACTGTATAGTTAATATTTCCAGGGGAAAATGTGGACTCTGACTGCAATTTATTGGTTATGAACTGTAGACTAAAACTAAAGAAATTGCAAGAAGGTAGGAATTTAAGGAGATGGGACGTGGATAAACTGAAAGAGCCAGAGATTGTAGAGAGTTTCAGAGAGAGCATTAGGGAACAATTGACAAGAACGGGGGAAAGAAATACAGTAGAAGAAGAATGGGTAGCTTTGAGAGATGAAATAGTGAAGGCAGCAGAGGATTAAGTAGGTAAAAAGACGAGGGATAGTAGAAATCCTTGGGTAACAGAAGACATATTGAATTTAATTGATTAAAGGAGAAAATATAAAAATGCAGTAAATGAAACAGACAAAAAGGAATACAAATGTCTCAAAAATGAGATCGACAGGAAGTGCAAACTCGCACACGTGAGGCAATACTGACCCTACGACTTAGAAGATAGATAAAGGAAAGGCAAACCTACGTTTCTTGCATTTGTAGACTTAGATAAAGCTTTTGACAATGTTGACTGGAATACTCTCTTTCAATTTCTGAAGGTAGCAGGGGTCAAATACAGGGATCGAAAGGCTATTTACAATTTATACAGAAATCAGATGACAGTTATAAGAGTCGAGGGACATGAAAGGGAAGCAGTGGTTGCGAAGGGAGAGAGACAAGGTTGTAGCCTATCCCCGATGTTATTCAATCAATATATTGAGCAAGCAGTAACGGAAACAAAAGAAATATTCGGAGTAGAAATTAAAATCCATAAATCCATGGAGAAGAAATAAAAACTTTGAGGTTTGCCGATGACATTGTAATTCTGTCAGAGACAGCAAAGGACCTGGAATAGGAGTTGAACGGAATGGACAGTGTCTTGAAAGGAGGATGTAAGATAAATAACAACAAAAGCAAAACGGGGATAATGGAATGTAGACGAATTAAATCAGGTGACGCTAAGGTCAGGAAATGAGACACTTAAAGTAGATTATGAGTTTGCTATTTTGGGAGCAAAATAACTGATGATGGTCGAAGTAGAGACGATATAAAATGTAGACTGGCAATGGAAAGGAAAGCATTTCTGAAGAAGAGGAATTTGTTAACGAGGAGTATAGATTTAAGTGTTAGGAAGTCTTCTCTGAAAGTATCTGTATGGAGAGTAGCCATGTATGGAAGTGAAACATTGAAGATAAATAGTTTAGACAAGAAGGGAATAGAAGCTTTTGTAATGTGGTACTACAGAAGAAGGCTGAAGATTAGATGGGTAGATCACGTAACTAATGAGGAGGTACTGAATAGAGTTGGGGAGAAGAGGGATTTGTCGCACAACTTGAGTAGAAGAACGGATCTGACATGTTCTAAGGCATCAAGGGATCACCAATTTAGTATTGGTGGGCAGCGTGGAGGGTAAAAACCGTGGAGGGAGACCAAGAGATGAATACACTAAGCAGATTTAGAAGGATGTAGGTTGCAGTAGGAACTTGGAGATGAAGAAGCTTGCACAAGATAGATAGAGCTGCATCAAACCAGGCTCTGGACTGAAGACCACAACAACAGTTAATATAGCAACAAATCATTCTTAATACACGGCGTCTTTGGAACGATATATTCACCGAAAAATGCCTTCCTTGTCTCTCTAATGGTAACATTTTCATCTTAAGTGCTAGACTTACGCCTATAGTTATCCCCTTTTTGTGTTGGTATAACCCAATGTTAAATTCAGAAAAGTTGTAGTTAAGTTCGAACTAAAGCAGATTTATAAGCTCAAAATTTTCAGGCTGCATTACTTGAATTTTTGAATATCCTGACGAAGCTGAACTTCATTAAGTGGTGTGAATATGTCAACGAATTATACATCATGTCATTGCATAGCACTAGTCGTTGACACATTTTATAAAACTTTATGTTGTTCAGAGTACGTAACCCAAACTTTTGTGTATAGTGACGAAGCTCTCTGGGAATTAATCGCATATAAGATGACAATATATTTCCGAATGTGGCAATGTGAAATTATAGTTATTAGACTATCTATGCGTAATAAATTATAATATAAACTTTCTTTGGGTCGCATACTTCGTTTGACAAAGTATCCTTTCTTCAATAATTCGATGCTTGAGCTGATGAGCCCATTGTGCCAAGGTTCCCGTACTTGTTACCTTCAAAACTGTGTGATGATGTTTTTCCGAAAGTCTGACTATGTCTTGACTCACGGAGTCTACAAATTAACTTGTGTAGTCGTTTGGTTCAGGCTTCTCGCAACGATTTTAGAAATTGCGAAGAAATATTATCTATGATTTGTACCTTATTTGATCCCAAGTGCTCCAAAGCTTTGTTAATCTCTGGCTCTAACACTGGGTACAATACGTCTTCCCTCCACGTCCTGTTATATCAGTGTTTATTTGTAGTTATTTTCCTTGTACTTCTGTCTGCCAGTCCAGTGTTCTGTGACTGGCCTTTCTAGAAATGTCCATTTCTCTTCAACTGAGCTGTCTATTCTGGTACACATTATAGCAGAATCTGCAGCATTAGAGAACTTCAAATACACCCCATCTTTTCTCACCTGAGTATCCCGCTTCTGTCCACATGGTTTCTTCCAGATGGTTCTCTTTAGCTTCCGTCTGCTCTTCATGACTAAACAATGACCCGGGTCTGTACCTAGTCCTGGGTACGTCTTAAAATCTGCTCTCTGATTTCTAAATCCCTGTCTGATCACGAAATAATTTTTCCTTTCATCAGTTGAAATCCATTGCGGAACTGAATTAGTCTTTCTCCTCTCGCATTCACACCGAACCCATATTCTACCATATATCTGTCTTATATTTCTGCTCCTAATACAGCGTTCCAATCACGTAAGATTACTAGATTTTCATCTCCCCTTGTACACTGAATTACACTTTTAGTATTATCACACAGTTTCTCTAGTTCTTCATTATTTGCTTCTAATGTCGGCATGTGTACTTGAACTTCAAGTAGTTGGTGCTAGTTTGCTGTCGATTCTGATGAACACAACCCTTTCAGCGAACTGTTCGCAGTAACTCACTCTTTAGGATAAATTTCTTTATTTACGTCTACAATCACAAATTGTTAGGTCCTGAGGTCACTGCTTTCGGTCAGCAATGACATCTTCATATCTCGGTACTGATTTGCTGCTTCAGTTTACAGAGCCTTTTGACTGTCGTAACCCAGACATGACACTAATTTCACACGCTGCAGGGATCCAGCGGGGATCCAGAAAGTGTATATTAGTGTCATGTCTAGCTTAGTATACTGTCAAAATGCTCTATAAACTGATGCAGCAAATCAGTACCGAGATCTGAAGATGGTCATTGCTGACCGAAACCGGTAATATCAGCACGTAACATTTTGTGATCATAGAATGAAATAAAGAAATTTATTCTACGCTTTACGTATCACTGTTCGATTCACGATCATGTAGCAACTTGTGAAACTCACTCTTTGTTCTACCTTCCCAATCATTCCGAACCCCACTTTTTACGCCGTTTTTTTCTCCTGTTGCTATCCCTCTAAAGTCGTCTGACTAGGAATCCTCACCTTCTTTCCATTTCACTTCACTGATCTCCACTGTATCTATGTCATTAAGCTTTGATTACGGGGCACGCTTTTTTTAAAGTCCAGCCCCGCTCGGCAGTTGGTGCCATGGCTGGTGGTATCTTCTCTTGGCGCAAGGGTATCTGCGCAGCATCAGTGCAATCGAGCACAATGCCGACTGAGCATTCACGACAGCATTAAGACGTCTTGTGCTTGTCGCAGCGGACCGGCCGGAACCTCAAACCAGAGCCAGGGAAGCACACGGGAGGCCGCAGATTGAGAACACAGGGATGCGGCGTCGAACGCTGCGGGGGCACTCCGGCCTGTTCCGTGTGGTCTACTGCTGCGAACAGTGGCAGTGTTACGCCGGGTGCTGGAAGGCGGAACCGAAGATGGCTGTTGGCTGACAGCATGTGGACAATGGCGCTTTTTAGGGGCAGTTTCACAACCCCAACAGCTAGTCTCCCGAATCTGTGTCCATTCCACCACTCTCTATTAGAAAGCTGCTGACAGAACGAGGATTATTTCTGATACCAGAATTCTTCCCCAACCATTACGGATGATTTCTGTTCAAATTTTAGTGTGAGTACAGGACACAGGACGTTTTGTTTATATTCAAAGACACTATCCCTAGAACACGGTTACATCATGCCAACAATATATGCTTCAAATATGGAAATCTAATGATATAAGCAACTTGGAGAAAGGGCAGTTTTTTATGGCCTAGTGTCTGGCAACGAGCATCTCGTAAACGGCGAAGTTCATCGGTTGTTCGTATGTCGCGTTCTCGTGTCGTGAACAGCTATGGACATTGGTTGAAGAATAAACACGGAAGTTGGACGCTTGCTCTCTCTGTCAAGCAGGATAGATAGCGGCGATCTATGGCGGGTATGAGAACAGAGTACAATGCTGCTGCAGGGATTTTTCGGAGCACAACCTTCAATGCTCGTTGTTGAACGTGGGGCTCTGCAACAGACGATCCCAAATTGTTCACATTTTGACCCAAGGACATCGTCAGTTACGATTACAGAGAACGGGATCACAGAGATTGAATTTTCTCATGCTAAGAAATTAGAAGGATCAATTTGCTTCACTTGGAAAAAAAACTTTCTAAAGCCAAGATAGCATAAATATTTCTTTCTTTACAAACAACCGGCTTCGACAGACTTTGCTCCCATCTTCAGATCTTCAAAAATTTGTTTTATTAGATGTTTTTATTTTGAGCTGGACTTCACACCAAGTTGTCATGTATATAAAATGACAAGCCTTTATATTATGTGCTACATTTTATCTACATGACAACTTGGAGCGTGGTCCAACACAAAATGAAAACATTTTATAATGTAAATTTTTGAAGACCTGAAGACGACAGCGAAGACTGTCGAAACTGGTTGTTTGTAAATAAAGAAATATTTATGGGATTCTGATTTTAGAAAGTTTTTGCCAAGGGATCATAGAGCCCCTTAATGAAAACGTACCACCTAGTCGGATGAATCACATTTCTTGTTACAACAGGTCGATGGTTGTGTCCAGGTATGTGATTATCCCGGCAATAATCGAACGTATCGTGGCAGCTGAGGATAACACGAACATAACAGCGGACCAGCTGCACCGTTGCCTCTAACACGATGGAATCTTCCAGCAGGATACCTGTCCGTGACACAAGGTCATTCTCGTGATTATAACCTTTTTGAATCATCAGTGTATTTGCTCTACTACAAATCCCCAGTTCGTTCTGCACAGTGAACATATCAGTCTGAGGATGATCGCTATGACTGAAACCAGTAACTGTATAAACAAATATCTGCGGTAGAGACTATTGTGATATTTACATACGAGGGGAGGTCAATAAATAATGCAACAAGTTTTTTCTCCCCAATTTGAGTTGAAAAATGCCGAATTTGCTGTCGTATATCGTGAAATATTCCTGTTTCAGACCTTATAGTTTCATGAAGTTTCGATAGGTGCTACATGTAGCCCTCAAAAATGGCGTCCGTAACGGAGGTGCGTTTCAACCAGATTGATGTCATTGAGAGTTTTCGATTTTTTCATTTTTTATTTATTTATTTATTTTGACGGGAAACTAGAGCATCACAAATATTCATAGCTGCTTACAGAATGTCTACGGAGACCAGGCAGTGAAGAAAAGCCCAGTGAGTCGTTGGGCGAGGTGTCTGTCGTTGCAGTAAGGTCGCACAGACCTGTCCGATCTCCCACACGGAAACCAGTCGCACACAAGTCATCCCTGCATGTCGGACGTGCAGCCGCTCTCATACGAGGCTATCGACGGATCAGCATCAAACACCTCACTGCTCAACTGGACTTTTCTGCTGGTAATGTTGACACTCTCCTCCACTAGTTGGGGTACTCAAAGTTTGTGCCAGCGGGGTTCCTCGTAGCCTAACAGAGGACTGTAAAGAGCAACGAAGAACAATCTGTGCAGTATTACTTGCACTTTATTAGAGCTGATCGTGACAATTTCTTGTCGAAAATCGTCGCAGGTGATAAAACAAGTGTTCATCACTTCGAAATGGAAAAAAAAGGCAATCCATGGAGTGGCGCCACACCACCTCTACTCCGAAGAAAATTCAAAGCCGCGCCCCCGCAGCCAGTAAACTTATGGCTCTGAAGGGGTTATTCTGTTTGATGTCCTTCCTCATGGAGCAACGATCAACTAGGAAGTGTACTGTGCTACCCTCATAAAACTGAAGAAACGACTTCAGCGTGCTTGTCGCAGCCAAAATGCAAACCAACTTCTGCTTCTCCATAACTACGCGAGGCCTAACACAAGTCTTCGCACCCGAGAGGAGCTCACAGAACTTCATTGGACTCTTCGCCGGCCATGTCACGGACTGCGCGGCAGCTCTCGCCGGCGGTTCGAGTCCTCCCTTGGGCATGGGTGTGTGTGTTGTTCTTAGCATAAGTTAGTTTAAGTTAAAGTAGTGTGTAAGTCTATGGACCGATGACCTCAGCAGTTTCGTCTCTTAGGAATTCACACACACACACCGTTCGCCGGCCGGCAGCAGTGGCCGAGAGTTCTAGGTGCTTCAGCCCGGAACCGCGCGACTGCTACGGCCGCAGGTTCGAATCCTGCCTCGGGCATGGATGTGTGTGATGTCCTTAGGTTAGTTAGGTTTAAGTAGTTCTAAGTTCTAGGGGACTGATGACCTCAGAAGTTAAGTCCCATAGTGCTCAAAGCCATTTGAACTATTTGACTGTTCGCCCTCGTCTCGACTGTTCTCCCTCATCTACCCCACAGCCCGGATCCTGCACCTCCCAATTTGCATGTGTTCGGGCGAATAATGGATGCATTCCGTGAGAAGCAGTAAGTGGATGATGGAGAGATTATTGATGGAGCAAGACATTGGCTCCGACGCCGACTAGTAGAATGGTACCATGAGGGCATACAGGCCGTCCCATAAAGATGGCGTAAGGCCGTCATATTGAACGAAAATTAAGTCGAAAAATAGGATTTTGTAGCCAAAAGAGAGGGAATAATACGCTATACTGAAAGCCTGAATAAAACGAACCTGCTGTCAGAAAAAAATGTGTTACATTACTTATCGAACGCCCCTCGTTATTTCATGTCTTCATCGGCAGTAAACAGCCACACGTGATGCTCCTTTGTGTTATCACATTTTGTCACAGCCCTCTGTATTATCGTAACTTGGCATCCAGTGACTTCTTCCTCTTTCCTCGTTTGAAGAAAATATTTCCAGAATGACGACGAGATAATTTTCAAGGTGGAACATTTTCTGAACAGATAAAAATGAGATTTCTACAACCCGGTATCGGCGAAGCCTTTGCAAGAAATGTATCGCATTGAAGGTCTAACACTAAATTTCATTTTCCTCGAGGTGTAGATTAAAACGACACTAAAACGTTATTCCTACCCTCATACGTATTCATTTGTTCTTTTCACCTGAAATTCACTACTGTATCACGTCTTCAAATACTGTCGCTCCTGAGACACCCGGTACAAACAGCCGTCCGACTGAGCCGCGTGCAGGCAGAGTCTCGCAATGATTACCAGCGCGGCCGGGCTGCGCACAGCAATACGAGACACGCCCCCGCAGCGGAAACCGGCCTAATCCGGCGTGCGACCTGCTTCGCCTTTGCCCGCGCGAGCGCGCGAGGATCATTTTACGCGTGAAGGCGCAGGCCGAGACCAGCGAAAGCTCCCCCCGTCTAATTTCTGCTCGCCATTATTCGCGGCCGCATTTCGTGTGAAATCGAGTTCCGGATTTTCCCGCGCCGCCACCGAGACGCAGGCGAAGTAATTACTGTGATCTTCTCGCAGAGAGGCCGCTAGCCCTGTGCCAAATGCTTGCAAATCGCTCCGCAGCCGCTGCGAAAGTTATTCCTCTTCGTTCAGCACCCAGAGCAGAAAGTCGTCACATAATGATGCGGTGAGGGTGATTTTACACATTTCTTGCAAAGTAATTTCTCGTTATGGCTTAAAGGATAATCTCGATATCTTAATGAGTCTGTGTGCGACGTTGCTTAGACAGTTTGGTTGCCTTTATGAAAACTTCTTTTGCTTTTGATAGAGCGTATAGCTTACGACTGACACGTGTTTTGAACATGCAGAACTGTAATTTATTACATTACCACTTGATATTTTTATTTAGAAAGTAGTTTTCGATGAAACCATAACAGTTGTGACAGATCTCATCACTGGTACTGAAAACAAGGGGGTGAACTCTAAAAATTAACAATTCTCCAAATTTACTGAATATGTTAAATTTAATAATATCCCTATTTCATAAGATATGAAGACATGTCCTTTAAAGCAGTCGATAATAACAGACACCGGAAAGTTTCAAATCAATTATACAATCAGCTCAATTATGTAATGGTAAGTCAGAGATTTAGAAACAAGATTTTAAACTGTAAGATATTTCCAGAGTCAGATGTGGGCTCTGATCACAATATATCGGTTATGAACTGCAGATTAGAACAAACTGCGGAGAGGTAGAAAATTAAAGAGACGGGACATGGATACGTTGAATGAACCAGAGGTCGTCGAGAGTTTCACAGGCGGAATTAGGCAACGATTGATTGAAAAAGGGAAAGGAGTACAGTAGAAGAAGAATGGGTAGGTTTGAGAAATGAAATAGTAAAGGCAGCAGAGGGTCGAATAGGTAAAAAGGCAAGGCGTAGTAAAATCCTTGGATGTCACAGGAGATGCTGAATTAAATTGATAAAAGGGAGAAAATATAAAAATGCAGCAACTAAAGCAGGCGAAAGGAAATTAAAAATGTCTAAAAAGTAAGATTGACACGAACTGGTAAATTGTTAGTGGACAAACGTAATGATATAGAAGCATATGTAGCTAGGGAAAGACAGATACAGCCCATCGAAAAATTAAAGACGCATTTGGGGAAAAGAAAAGCAACTGTATGAATATCAAGAGCTCAGCTGGAAAATGAATGCTAAGAAAAGGAGGGAAGGGTGCAAGTAGTAAATAGGGACGCTATACAAGTGAAACGAACTTGAAGGCAGTACTATAGAGACGAAAGACGACGTTGATGAAAATGAACTAGGAAGTATAATGTTGATAGAAGACTCTGACACAACTCAGAAAGACCTATGCCGATATAACACCCCTGAAGTAGACGACTTACCATCAAACGACTAATACCCTCGGGAGAGCCAGTCCTAACAAAACTGTTGCATCTGCAGTGCAAAATGAATGAGACTTCAAGAAGAATGTAGTACTTCCGGACTATCCGTTTAATAAATTATGGTTGAAAAATACTGGTACGAATTATTTGCAAAATAACTGAAAAACTGGTAGAAGTCGCCCTCACTGATGATCAGTTCGGATTCCGGAGAAATGTAGGAACACATAAGACAATGCTGGCCCTACAATTTAATTTAGGAGACAGGCTAAGGAAAGGCATACCTGCATTTACAACTTTTGTGGATTTGGAGAAAGTTTTGACAGTCTCGACGTGGGTGCCCAGTCAACAGAACAACTGTTCTGTTTTCAGAGGTTGGCACTAGAGGCTCACTGTTGGTCTGCAGCGGCCGCCGATGTCCAACGGCAGGCGACACGAATGTGAATCTCCACCAAAGATCACACGAATAAGAGACCGCCCTAATGTAGCTGTTACCGAGTTCTGGCCGAGATCTTGCCCAGTTGTAGAGTAGCTCCAGTTAGCAGGATCGAGGATGCTCATAGCGTAGTCATGCCTTTCTGTTCGAAAGTGATATATCAGAAATGGCCTCAAGATTTACGTTTAATTCTGCAGTGTGATCTCTTGTATTTAACTTGTCCCAGATTTATCAATTTCTTATATATGTTATTGACCGAGAATCTTTCGTACCAAAGCTGAGTAGCTTACAGTATTGTTCTCAGTGAATGTGTTCTCTTATTCCGTTTAGTTCTGCCTCAGAATCCATGCAAAGTTCCAACGGTACAAGAGTACTTTTGACGAAGTGATTTCACTTGATTACTTTAGACTGGAACTAACTCTTTGAAATTCTGAAGGTAACAGGAGTAAAATATAAGAAGCAAAAGGTTATTTACAGCTTGTGCAGCTCGTATAAGAGTCGAGGGGCATCGAAAGGAAAGCAGTGGTTGAGAAGGGGATGAAACAGGGTTGTAGCCTATCCCCGATGTTATTCAAGTTACATACTCAGCGAGCAGTAATTTCGAGAATGAATTAAAGTTCAGGGAGAAGAAATAAAAACTTTGAGGTCTGCCGATGATTAATTCTGTACGACAGCAGAAGTCTTGGAAGAGAAACAGAACAGAAAGGATACAATCTGAAGAAAGAACATAGGATGAGTATTAACAAAATCAAAAGAAGGGTAATAGAATGTAGACGAATTAAGTCAGGCGATCCTGGAGGAATTAGGTTAGGAAACGATACACAGAAATTAGTATAAGAGTTTTGCTATTTGGGCAGCACAATAACTAGAGATGGCCGAAGCAGAAAGGGTATGAGAGTTGGAATGGTAATGGCAAATAAAGCGTTTCAGAAGAAGAGAAATGTGTTAACATCAAATATAGACTTAAGTGATAGCAAGTTTTTTCTCAATGTTTTAGTCTAAAGTGTTGCCTTATATGAAAGTGAAATGTTGACAAGAAGAACAGAGAAGCTTTTGAAATGTGGTGCTACAGAAGATTGATGGAGATTAAGTGGGTGGATCACGTAACCAATGAGGAGGTACTGAACAGAACTGAGGTGAAAAGAAATTTATAGCATAATTTGACAATAGGAAGGGATGGGCTGATAGGATACATTTTGAGACATCAAGGAATCGTCAATTTAATGTTGTGGGAATGCTTGTGTGTGTTTGAGGGGGGGAGAGAGAGAGAGGGAGGAGGGTACAAATTTTACAGGGAGACCTACAAATGAATATAGTTATCAGGTTCGTAAGGATGTAGGTTGCAATAATTATTCACAGATGAAGAGGCTTGCATTGGATACAGTAGCGCGGAGAGCTGTTCAAGACACCAATGAAGTTATGGCTATACTTTACTAAATGAGCCTTTGATTTACAACGAATTTCCCCTCTCGATAAGTAAATTGTCCCACGTCGAATCAAATGTATGATAATGAAGCACAAGGAAACGGAAGGGAAGGGTAACACTGACATATAAACCTTACCTGTGACTCCTACAAGCGATTTATACGTATAAGAGTAACGTTGGGGACAGATGTCTACCGGAATGACATAATAATACAGAAACATTATGCTTTATTAATAATTTAGTTGACTGTAGACTATTACCAAGAAAAATAAGCAAATATCTGTCGCTCAGACGAAATGAGTGCAGAACTTGTGTTCATGGAAATGAGAACTTTAAACTGTTTAGATGATTGGTACGGCTCATAAAATAATTGAAACTACTCTCGTAACGAAGTTTCGTGCAGAATCTAATTTAATTTATTCGTGGGGTCGTTCTGTTAGTGATGAGCTGGCGAGAATGCCTTGCCAGAAAGTCACGGATTCGAGGTCAATGATGAAGCGTGACGATTAATATCAAGTGAGATCTAAGAGCGCCTGTTCCCTCGAGTATGTTGCCTACTCGACACATTGTTGTTAAACGGCACTAAGGTCAGATTAATGGTCAGCGGGTGATGGTCTGCTAAGTACGCATCGCATCAGCTGCTGCCCTCTTCTGTGTCCTTCTCAAGTGTCCGAATACGGTTCCGTCTTTAATGTCTCTAAAGAAGATCCCGTCACTACGCTGACAAAACCTCCGCCCCTCATGTCTCTAAAACTTGCACTTTCCGCTTCTGCTCTCGCGATGACGCCATAACTGCTTGTAACCCAGTCTAAATGAACGTCTCAGGCTCTGTCCATGGGAAATCCGTCTCAGAAATGGCGTGCTCATCTTTTTCGGGAAGTTGCACCTGTCTGACTGTAGCGTGTCTGGACAGTTGTCCATATAGTTTGATGGTCCGGTGGACTATGCCTGATGCCTTCTATCTAAGATAAGGACTGAGTATGAGGGTTTCGTTACATGTATCGTTTTGCGCGTGTTTCTGAATTTTGCGTTTAGTATGTTATTAAAAGAGTTGCTACTATATAGTTTGTGTTATGCTCAAAATTGGCGAGTGGTAACATTCCTTGGGAGCTTATAGTTAACACGATTTGGGTCTGTACCTAAAGATCAGATGAAATGGTGATGGAGTGTTTTGTTGTAGAGTGATTGCGTGTGTTTTGCATGACAGATGTGATGGATGGCATGTTTGTGTCGTGGGGTATTGTATGTTGGGAACGAATCAGGCTACTTATGTAATGGGAAGTTGCGAATTCCGACAAATGGCAAACCATCGTTCCCAAGCCGACCAATCGTAACTCAGCCTTACTTTCCCACCTATACTCTACGCGGACTGCCTCAGCAAGGCGACGGCACGCTTCAGAACTGGTCCTAACGGTGGAGTTTTGCTCTTACCACATCACGAAGCGATTTTATCTTGACAAGACGGAGTCGCACACTTTTACCACCTACCGTCCGCGAGCTCCCGCCCACTACTCAGGTGGTCAATAGCAGTTTAGAGATGATCCACAGAAAATGTCGCGGTCTAGGGGAAGTGCAGTGTATGGCTTGAGGACCACGCCAGCCCAGGCGCCTTCATCTTCAGAAAACGTTAATACCCTCAAACAGAGAAACTGCCGGCCCATATAAGGTGAAACAGCCGCGTCCTTCGCCTATACAATGGCTTGTGGGCCACCGGTTCCCGGGCGCCGACCAGGCCTCCAAATCTGTGCTAACGGCACCCCTTGGCCACCGCTCTGCTGTTCTGTCCTCTAGTTACACAGAAGCACAGTATAGCAAGGTGATTAAATTTAGAAGTGGATCATCTCAACACATATGCCCCCTGAGAATTAAACCCTACATTATGTATGCGCTACATTCTTGAAAACAGAATTTGCCTATCATGTTACTGATTCAATGAATTTGCACAATTAAAATGAAGGGCGAGGCTATAGGCTGACACGTTTCAGCTACAGCAAACCAATCTTCGGACTGAGGACCACAACAATAACAACTATCAGATCAACAGAGAATTAGATTAGATTAGATTAGTACGTGTTCGAGAGATAATGAATACGACACTTCGTAATGATGTGGAACATGTCAGGTTAATTAAAATGTGTCTATACAAGATATTACATTACACAACATATTACACGACGCTTAATATTTTTAATATTTTTTGTGGAGGTTGGGGAAATTACCCACTTATTATACCCAAAAATTCATCTAATGAATAGAAGGAGTTGCCATTAAGAAATTATTTTAATTTCCTTTTAAGTGCTATATGGCTGTCAGACTTCTGATGCTATTAGGTAAGTGACCAAAGGCTTTTGTGGCAGCATAATTTACCCCCTTCTGGGCCAAAGTTAGATTGGAGAAAATGGGGTACAATTATTCGATACATCGTTTCATGTTTCTCTGTTATTTTCTAATTTCATTTTAGGCACTCGCCTTACAGTTGTAATCCTTGCGCGAAGTTAAATGTTGTGCGATGTACGGTACAGTACAGTGTTCTTAACAAGTGAATCAAGGTTGTCTGACCGGTTTTTTTGCTTTCATGTTTCCAATGCATTTTTTATATTCTTCGCTTATGTGAATTTGCTTGTAATGTGTGCTGCATGCAAACGTTTGGTTATCTGGTGTTACCGAGTTGTAGTTTGTAATCAACTCCTTTAATGACAAGGATCAGAGTTCAAATTGTGGCATTTCTGTCCCGTCTACTTATAAAAAGCGACGCCTGACGTGCACTCCTAATAAAGTTACAAAGAATCAGTGCAACTGTCGTTCATTTGCTCGGTACGAACACATGAAACAAAAATCGGTCAGCCAAAATTAGAGCTAATCCCGACAATTGGTGACCCCTACGTGATCGTCGGGATCTCAATCGAATAGTGAAATGGCCGGAGGACCAACAGTATCTAGAAAAGGACTCCGCAGGCCACCTTTCTGGCCAGATAATCCCATCCTTTGGTTCGCGCAAGCACTAACAAGTTTTTGTTGCGCAGAAATAACAGCCGACGCGACTAAGTTCGCACTCATAGTGAGCCAGCTCGACAACCGATTCGCCGCTGAGATGCAAGGCATAATTACGACGCCACCAGAAAAGGACTCGCACACCAAGCTGAAGTCAGAGTTGATACGACGAGTGACCACGTCCTACGAGGATCACATACAGAAAGATCTTACTCAAGAAGATATGGTCGATAGAAAGCCATCCCAGTACCTGCGTAACTTGTGCAGTGAGGTTCACACAGTCACTGTACCAGATAACTTCTTGCGTACACTGTGGAGCAGTCGTTTGCTGACGTAGATAAAAGCGATAGCGGACTCGCAGACTGACATGCTGCTGGACTCTGTGACGCTGCTGGTCGATCGCATACTAGACGCAGTCCCACCCGCACTCGTCAGTACAGTCACAGCGCGGCACCACAGTGCAACAGCTGCAGCAACAGTAGCAACGGCTTACCACGACTCACTCACTGCAAAGGTCGAACTGCGCGCTGTAGTCACGGGACAGCGCCAGCGACGGCACAGGTTCAAGGATTAGACATTCAAGGAATAGATATTTTGGTAGGGCCACGAATCCGCAGATGACGCGCAGATGTGCAGGTACCACAACCGATTCTGTGATCAGGCGAAGAAGTGTTCATCAGTTGCCCTTACCCAAATGCAAGCGACGGTGGATAGTAGGCGCAATCGATTGGCAGTCGTTCTCCAAGCGCTTGTTTGTCAATAACAGAAGTTCTGACATGAAATTCTTAATGGATACCGAGTCGGATATGAGCATCCTGCCTCGAACGTACATGCATCCCTGACGGCCGCTAACAACATCTCAGTCGCGAAGCAAGTTACTCAGCGGATGGAGCTCAACCTTGCACTGCGTCGCCAATATGCTTCGGACTTCATCGTCGCGGACGTCACCGAGACGATCTTTGGAGCAAATCTACTGGCCTACTACCGACTACTTAAGGACATCACGATCGCTCTCTTGGTGGACGGTGTCACCGGCTTAGCAGTCACCGGTTTCCAGCACAGCACAGCAATTCACAGAGCCAAGTTGATGCAGACTTCTACGAGTGAGTACACAGGTTTGTTGAATAGCTACCCGAATTCCGCCAGGCGGCCCGGTCTTCCTAAGCACATTCTGCATGACATAGTGCACCACATGAAGACTACAAATGGACCACTGTAACGTGTCGGCCATGACGTTTGGCTCCAGACCACTTAGTGACAGCAAAGGCTGAATTTGACTTTTTGACACGTGAAGCATAGTGTGACCGTCTAAAAGCCCATGGTCCTCAACATTGGAGTTGACGCCTGACAGATAACCTCTACAGCTTTTGAGGTATTATAATTAGGCGCTACGGGGTGCCGTTGTTTCCACTGCTCTGGACTGCGTAAAGTCACATGCCCAGATACCAGTAGCCATGCAGACATACCTAATACTGCCATAATCACTCCTTTTCGCTTATGCGACTGTATGTTTATGACCTCCGGCTTAGGCAATGAAGCTCAAATGTGGCAGAGATTTATATGAGTAGATTCCGTTCTTCAAGAACTACCGTTCTGCTCTACATACCTTGACGATGTCCTGGTGTTCTCCGCCAAGACGGAAGAACATCAACAGCACCTGTGTGAGGTATTTGGACGACTAGAACAATACTGAGTCTTACTGAAAGTATCCAGGTGTGTTTTTCGCGGCCAGAAGTGTCACACCTTTGTCATACGATCTCAGATGTGGGTTTCCTTCCTCTGACTCAGAACATAGAAGCAATACTGCAGCTACCCAGGCCAACTACCAGCCCAGTATTACGACATTTCTTGGGTATGCTTACTTTCTACAGGCGATACCTTCTCCATATAGCCCACTTGCAGGAAGCTTTGATAGCTGCATTGTTGGGTCCTAATGTTAACGGCAAATCTCTTGCGCCTGGGCAGATAATATGTGCTCCTCGTTTGAGGCGACAAAGAAGAGCTTGAGTGACGCAGTACTACTACTGCACACCAATATTGGTGCAACATTAGCTATTTTCCTGGACGTAGCTGTTGTCCTGGATGCGAGGCACACAGCCATTGGTGCAGCACTCCAACTATAGGTGGATAACGCCTGGCAGCAGCTGGCGTATTATCCCCGCAAACTGTCGCCTCCAGAGAGTAAATGAAGTATATACGACCGTGAGCTCCTGGCTGTGTACCATGCTTTCGCCCTTAAGTTTAAGCGTGAGTCTTTACCATCTATTTGGATCACAAGACATTTGCATTCAGGCATAACAGTGCCAAATGCTCACCCAGGCACTTTAATCATCTGAAATTTGTGGCCCAGTTCACGGCAGACGTTAGATACATATCCAGGATTAACAATGTCGTTGCAGATTGTCTATCTTGGGTAGCAGTGCCTCGAGTACAATTAGTTTCTTTTTTTTCATATAAGCGCAACAGGGAGACAAGGGACTTGGTACGTACGTTAACGATCCTGCATCAGCACCGAAGGTGCAGTTAATGGACGTACCAGGAGAGTATGCGCATCTGTTGGGTGATCTACCTCGTCCAGTGTCTATGAGTTGTGCCACACAGGTGTGTGCCCAATCTTTCGTCTATGTCTCAGCGTCTCGTGTGGCCAGGCATGCACAAAGACCGTCGGGAATGGATTAGATCTTGTCTCAAGTGTCAACGCTGCAAGAGTACCCGCAACGTTCAAGGGCAGATTGGCAACTTCCCAGATACCACCAGCTGCTTCACTCACATACATCTGTATATTGTTGAACCGCTTCCCCCATCAAACAGGCAGAGCCACTTATTAACAATAACTGACCATTACATCCGTTGGTCTGAAGCAGTAAAGGTCGACAATATCACAGTCGAGACATTAGTTTCCGCCTTTTTCGGGCCGCGGACGACAGTCTGAATCAGACCTCTTTACTCAGCTGGCAAAGTTTTGTAGTTATACCCACCGTAAGATCACTAACAACCACCCGGGGATGATAGAATTCTGGCACCGTTGTTTGAAGGCAGCGCTAATGTGCCACAGAGAGACCTCATCGTCGCCACTACCAATGGTACTGCTCGTCTTCTAAACATCATTCAAATCCGACATCGGTTCGTCAGCGGCAGAATGGATTACGGCAAGACATTGCACATGCCTGGTAATTTTGTCGACACAGACGCAATAGAGACAGCCCTGCAAGACCAGTAAGATTTTTTACTTCACTTGGGAGAGCACGTTTCCGGGATCCGTCTTCCAAAATCTTCACGACATGGGACACCACCCACCTTCTTGCACCGATATCTCGAGCATCGTCCACATGTTACCCTCCCCGCAGAAGGCGTTAAATCACCACTGCAAGCCCCATATTCCGGCCCATGTAACGTTCTCCAACGACATACACAAAAATTGGATATTCTGGTGAACGGCAAAGCTACAACTGTCTCACTGAACCGCGTTAAACTAGTGTTATATCTTCGACGACACACCACCGACAGCGGCTCAACCTCGGATCGAGAGGCTAGGTCGCAAGCGCCGCCACTGCAGCATCCTACTCCCGACGCAGTTCTTCCTCCAACGGGGACGACTCGCTCTGGCCACCAGGTGCACTACCTGGCGCGATTCAGCGATGCCACAGGGGGGGGGGGGGGGGGGGGGGAGGGGGGAGGGCTGATGCAGTGGCCTACGCCCTGCACCTCAGCTGCCACGCGCTGCGGCGAAGTTCAGTGTGGCTGTCTGAGCAGTTCCGTGCCTAAACAACCAGGTGCGCTTCTTTATGATGTTATATTTCTGTGCAATCTGTTTATTCTTTGCTTTTTAGAATTTTCTGCTAATGCATACTTTGCCAAAGTTTGGTTACTGGTGTTACCGAGTTGTAGCCTGCAATCAACTCCTCGGGGCATTGGGTTACTGTGGTGCCAACTGCTGCTCAAGTTGCTGCTACCGATGCAGGACGATGTACGGAAGCCACACGCTGAACACAGCTGAAGTGTTCCGCCTTAGGGCACTTTCACAGTGAGTTGATTACATTCGAAAAATCTGTTTATTGACACAATCAGTTTATGTTCACAGATACAAGTTCTGCGATTCGTTAGCTTTTCAGAACACGACCGCCTTGAAAATCTGAAGATAAAGAAAAGACTTCTTTGACAACTTGAAGTTCTAGGAAAACAACACAAGTACATTGAAGAACCAAAGAAACTGGTACACCTGCCTAATATCGTGTAGGGCCCCCGAGAGCACGCAGAAATACTGCAGCACTCTGCTGGAGGGAACTGACACCATGAATTCCCCAGGGCTGTCCATAAATACGAAAGACTACGGGAGAGTGGAGATCTCTTCTGAAGAGCACCTTGCAAGGCATCCCAGATATGCTCAATAATGTTTATGTCTATGGAGTCTGGTGGCTAGCGGAAGTGTTTAAACACAGAAGAATGTTCCTGGAGCCACTCTGTAGCGACTCTGGACGTGTTGGGTGTCGCATTGTCCTGCTGGAATTGCCCAAGTCCGTCGGAATACACAATGGACATCAATGGATGCAGGTGATCAGACGGGATGCTTACGTACGTGTTCGTGTCTAAGTCGTATCTAGACGTATCAGGGGTTCCATATCACTCCAACTACACGCCCCCAACACCAGTACAGAGCCTCCACCAGCTTGAACCTGCAGGGTCCATGGATTCATGAGGTTGTCTCCATACCCGTACATGTCCATCCGCTCGATACAATTTGAAACGAGACTTGTCCTATTAGGCAACATGTTTCCAGTCATCAGCAGTCCAATGTTGGTAAACGAGGCGTAAAAGTTTGTGTCCTGAAGCCATCAAGGGTACACGAGTGGGCCTTTGCTTCTGAAAGCCCATATCGAAGACTTTTTGTTGAATGGTTCGCACATTGACACTTGTTGATGGCCCAGCATTGAAATCTGCAGTATTTTGCGGAAGGGTTACAATTCTATCACGCTGAACGATTCTCTTCAGTCGTCGTTGGTCCCGTTCTAGCAGGATATTTATTTCGGCTGCAGCGATGTCGGAAATTTGATGTTTTATCAGGTTCCTGATATTCACGGTACACTCGTGAAGTGGTCGTACGGGAAAAATCCCCACTTCATCGCTACCCCGGAGATGCTGTGTTCCATCGCTCGTGCGCCGATTGTAACACTACGTTCAAACTTACTTAAATCTTGATAATCCGCCGTTAGACACTTATTGTCTATAAGCGTTGCTGACCGCAGCGCTGTATTCTACCTTTCCCTATCTCTATATTCGAATACGCTTGCCTACACCAGTTTCTTTGGCACTTCAGTGTAAATCTCTGCGTGAAACTTTCTCCTGAAAAGTTCTCCTTGCAAACGAAACACTCTTCTTACACATCAACGGTAAGCAGAACAGAAAATTAATGTCCCTTCTCACGAGCAGTACGAGGAATTCCAGGATCAGAGTCCACCACCGGAGCAGCTGGTCGTGATGCGCAGTACTCCCGGGCGCCAGGGGCAACGTCGAGTCGGGGAGGCGGCGAGGTGCAGGCGATCTTCTCATTCTGCTGGCGGAGACGGAACTGCGTGCTGCTCGCCGGGCGCGGATGACTATCTGATAGCTGTTGGTCTAGCGATGTGATCTCGGATTGTCTGAGGAAAATGGCGTGGCGGATGCAGCAACAGGTCTGTAGATGTGGCGGCTTCTACGGCTCTTGTGCGTGCCCCCTGAACTAGTCTGCTTCCTGCAGGTCAGGCGAAGTTAGGCGACTTCGGCCAATGCGGCTGCGGAGCTGGAGCTATGACCCACATAGCGGCGCTACGTTGCGGGTTGTGGCGTTGCAGGAGCCTCGGAAACACGTCAACGATGGTTTTCCCTCTAGGTAGCGACATGTGGCCATCCGGAGTCCGGTCTTATTGCGTCAGCACATTCTCGTGACCACCGCTACCAGCAATCATGTACAGTGGCTACATTCCAGCCCATTCTTTCTGCAAAATCTCAGAAGGAACATTCAGCTTCTCCTAGCCCTATTACACTACCTCGTTCAAATTCAGTGAGGTGCTGATAATGGCGTCTTTTTTGTCTTACAGGAGGACTTGACTAACATCAACTCACCACGTCCAATCTCAAAGGTAGCTAACGTTCACGAGCGTTACAGCGTGTATTTAAAGTAAACCTGATTTACATTCCCATGGTGCCACTACCAACGCAACTCTTATGACTGGTGCGAAATTTGAATAGGCATCATTTTTCAGATGTAGAAACGAGCGTACCAACTTTCGTTTACGTCACGCAGCTCCTTCTTGCTGCTGCGTTGTTTTCCCGTCAGTTAACACGTCGCGTCACGGTGATGCTGACAGCTGAGTGTATGTGTTACTATCATTATCTGGTCTAGCAGATTACTCTCGTAAGAGAAAAACTTTACAGTAGGCTACTAGAAAAACCTGCTGACGGGATTATGGGAGGGTCAGCAAGACGAAATGTCTTGGTAATCTTTTCAAGGGATTGTTTCGCTGCACGACAACCCTCTAGCTCGTTTACCAGAAGACACAGCTAAAAATACTGCTTCTTTCGGCCATTAAGATTTGCCTTAAACCTCATCCCCACTATTCTTCTGACATGGCACTCTTTCCTCAGATGAAGAAACCAATATATGACAAGCATTGACAGAACGAATTCGAGGTGATTTTCTACATAGAACGCCCCTAAACAGCAAAATTCAGATTTCTGTAACAAACATTCCAGCAAGTCCTTCATCACTTGGAAAAAATGTGGCACATTGTAAGGCGAATCTGTAGAGAAGGACCAACACCGTCACCAAGTTTCAAGGTCGCAGCTTGATTATTTAGAGTTCTTAATTAAAACTATATGACTACCCTTATACTGTACTAGCCGTTACCCACAGCTGCGCTTACATATCAACAGTTTTGTTATGATAAGTAATGGTAAGTAAGCTGTTGTACGTATAAGAACGTCAGCTACCTTCATGTGTCTGCCTGTTCAGGTAAGCATAGCTCATTATATGCGCCCTCCTTCCTAATTACCTCAACACAGGCACGAGAGGATGGCACACGCCACTGCTGAACGGTGTGTGCGCAGTAGCTTGGACAGGAGCCCTTATCTACGCATCGTGCTACTAAAGTAGCTGTACATTATACAATGTGTACACTATCCAACACATTTAGTAATTTTTAACATTGCTTATGTTCACTTATGTAAAGAAAAGATGTTCCTTTCCTTACTTCATCTTTTGAGGATCGACGTTGTTTTAAAATCCAAAGTAGCCTTCCTCTGGGTCCAAGCTATCTCCATACCAAACTTAATCGATATCGGTTCAGCGCTTTAGTCGTGAGAACGTAACAATTACTTTCGCATTTAATGAAGTTTGCAAGAAAATGTGGATTAAACACATTGAAGATTTTTACTTGCATGTCTCAAAGAACAGGCATAGTTGACGATCAACAGCAATGCTTGAAAATATATTCCCTGACTGCGAATTCCTGGGCATCAGACTGGGACTGGGACACAAACAGGATTTCTCGCTTATCGCGAGTGCTCGCCTTTACCACTTTGGGTATCTGTTCACGCTCTCCAGATCGATTCAAACCTCTATATGTCAAACTGTCTAAGGTTTGGTCGGTCTGGGGATCGTGCATGGATAGTCAAAGTGGTTAAGGCAACTGCTTGCGACAAGTGGGAAATCCGGGTTGTGTCCGAGTCTGGGAAAAAAATTTTCGTATGTCACTAATGGGTAGTATATCAACATAGCTGATGCCAAGGAATTCGCAGTCAGGGAAATTTGTCGATATTGAGGACTGAATAAGCATTATATTCAGTATGTTGAATTTTATTACATAAAACATATAAAACCAAGCCATTTTCTCAAATACGAAAAAGTCCAAAATTCAAAGAGTAAAAAGCTTTTTCAAAGAGTAAATGTGTTTCACAGATTCACATTATATTCTTCACATCAGTAAATATCTTGGACTACACACTTTCTAAAGTAGTCTATGTCCTCACTCTGCATTCAAGCTATCTCTGTATCAAATTTCAGAAGTTCAACAGTTTAGTGGTGCGAAGGTGTGCTGGCGTAAGCTGTTAACAGCACACTGGTCGGCACAGATGTAGCGCGAAGATCGATAGTAGGCACTCATTCAAGCGCATCTATCACCAAAGAGGCCAGAGACACACCGACAAGCAACACGCCGCCAACGCTCTCTCGACAGCACGTATTTAGGCCGCCGCCGCTGACCAGAGGAACTCACACTCCAGTTTGGCATCTGTCAGTTAGTTGCAGTGTGGGTTCTGTTCACGACTCAGGCAACGACAGTATACAGCAACCAGTATTGTGACCATAGCAAGATTACTGGTATTGTCTGCAAGAAGACTATTACTTATGAGCGTGTACCACAACTCATGGTCTCTATTCAAGTTAAGTAGCAGCTATCTGTTCATGTAAATAAAGAACTGCGTTAATCCACGTGTGCATTTGTGTTGTAGAAAGAGGATACCGGCAACCCATAACAACATCTTCTCTCTTGCCGTCCTGGTACAAAAAGTAACAGACTCTTGGGATTAGCTCCATTTTTGGCTAACCAACTTTTGCTTGACGTGTTCATAACGAGTAACTGAACGACAGTTGTACTGATTCTTCGTAACTTTATTAGGAGTGCACGCTCGACGTCACTCCTATAAGTATACAGGAAATGCCATATTCAAACTCTATTCCTCGTCATAAAAAGGACAGCAGGAGCACTCTCGTGGTCATCCCACGCACCCTGACAGCAAATACGTACGTCAATCTCGTGATTCGATCTGTTGTACTGCCATTCATCATCAGCATTCCATGTGGTGTTTTTCAACAGGCTAACGCTCTCCCACATACAGTTGTGGTAACCCAACATACGCTACAGGGTATAGACATGTTGCCTTGACCTGCTCTATCACTAGATCTCTCTACTGTAGTGTAAATACAGAACATCATCGGACGACAATTCCAGCATCATCAACAACCTGCACTGATCTCCTTGTACTGCCCGCTCAAGTGCAAATGAATGGAACTGAAGACCACAAACTGACATTCCGCACCTCTAGAATACACGTTTGAAAGCTTGCATTCAACATTCTGGCTGTTACAGCGGTTAGTGATGTACCAGTATTTCACAGTTGCAGTGGCTTATCTCGCACTTGCATTAACCTCTAATCTTGTATTGTAGATCACTTAAATATGTTACCTAGACAAATGTATCTCAAAAATTTCATTACTCTATATTAATTATTTTTTGGTACCGCAATTTTTTTTTCTGAGAGTGTCATTAATTCAAACTGCTTCTTTATCGCCAATTCAGTCAACTTTGCTTGCTTACCGTGTAATGGTCAGTCCTTCATTCCTTCAGCGTTACATGATGACTACTACATTACTCTGTGAAACACGCGTGGAGTTTGTTGTTGCCAGTGCTAATCACGGACACGTGATAGTTCAGCAGCATAAATACAGCCGTTTGTTGTTCTGCAGTGTACACACAACAAGCGATAACAGAAAATGCTGTTGCTACGGTTTCTGCAAGAGCTGTCAAGTGCGGGTATTATGGCACAATCAGCTTAACAGCTCGTGCATCAAAGATACAAGAATAATATACAGAAGAATGGAACTGGAAATTGAGGATGTGTTAGATGCTGATCAGTTGGCTTTAGCATAGGTAAAGGCATCATAGAGGCGATTCTAACGTTGCGGTTGGTAATGGAAGCAAGACTAAAGAAAAATCAAGACACGTTTATAGGATTTATCGACTTGGAAAAAGCGTTCGACAATGTAAAATGGTGCAAGATATTCGAAATACTGAGGAAAATAGGGGTAAGCTGTAGGGAGAGACGGGTAATATACAACCGCCAAGAGGGAATAATAAGAGTGGACGACCAAGAACGAAGTGCTCGGATTCAAAACGGTGTAAAAGAGGGATGTAGTTTTTCGCCTCTACTGTTCAATCTGTACATCAAAGGAGCAATGATGGAAATAAAAGAAAGGCTCAGGAGTGGGTTTATAATTAAAGGTGAACGGATATCAAAGATACGATTCACTATGACATTGCTATCCTGAGTGAAAATGAAGAAGAATTACATGTATTGCTGCATGGAATGAACAATCTATTGACTACAGAATATGGATTGAGAGTAAACCGAAGAAAAACGAAAGTAATGAGAACTAGCAGGAATGAGAACAGCGAGAAACTTAACTTCGGGATTAATGGTCACGAAGTAGATGACATTAAGGAATTCATGGAACTAGAGGGAGCTGTAGGGGGCAAAAACTGTAGAGGAAGACAGAAAGTGGGCTATATCCAGCAAAAAAAGAGGTTTCTGTTAATGCTGATAAGTTAGCTGATGATCACAAGACAGTACGAGAGAGAGGCTACGGCATGTATTGTCAATATGTTAGAGTGTAATAAGACGACGATGAGAAAAATAAGGGAGAGAAGACATGAAACTGTGACGAGAGTCAATATCTTCTCCAGAGAGAAAACCGAAGATAAAAAAACGCTTACTTTAATGTGATATGGACCAATAGAGTATTGCGCTAAGTGAGAGCTGACTCTTCATTCTGTGGGACCACAAGCAATTATCAACTCAACAGGAAGTTCACAGTGTCACACTTAGCTGAACTTTAAGGACAGCGAAAAAATAATCGGAAGAACTATTTTCTCTGTAAGATTGCGATAGTTACACAATAGACGAGTGTCAATTATCGTTCGGACACTCTCAGCTACTTACAGATACTCTTTCATAAACATACTAATTACACTGAGTAGTCCCGTCGTGACTACTCTGCAAAATTTGTAGCGAACAACTCGAATTATGTGAAATAACGTAGCCCATATCACTAATTTTAAAACAAACGTTTGTAGCTATTAGTCGAACTTTTTTTTTCTTGTCACAAAATGATGTACATGAATCAGTTAGACCAAACGTCCTAACTGCCCAACAGCAGAAACAAGATTGTGTCTCGGCGGCTTGCATTTGTCTTCATTCTCCTCCCTGCTCTCAGGCGAAAGTAGAGTGAGCAAAAGAAATTCTGGCACAAATTTCGTTTTCTGTTGCATAGCAAAAATGTAATATGATTCACAGGGAGGATAATAATCACATGAACTGTGAACCTCAAGGGAAGACCTCTTTGCACGGATGCGCTGCCGATATTACACAAAGCCAGCATCTTAGAGCGCAGCTGCCTATGTGGATTATATGAAAAACGAAGGATCATGCCGGCCGCGGTGGTCTAGTGGTTCTAGGCGCTCAGTCCGGAGCCGCGCGACTGCTACGGTCGCAGGTTCGAATCCTGCCTCGGACATGTATGTGTGTGATGTCCTTAGGTTAGTTAGGTTTAAGTAGTTCTAAGTTCTAGGGGACTGATGACCATAGATGTTAAGTCCCATAGTGCTCAGAGCCATTTGAACCATTTTTTTTTGAAGGATCATGTCTAACAACCATTGGTTCTATTGACATAAAACATGTATTCACGCATTGCTCGGTATACCCTACTGCAAAGCGTTGCTATACAAAACATTTGTTGAACAACAGCGCCGGTCAATATTTAACCTTAGATCCTCCTTTTACATATTCAATAAACAACACGCTCAAGAAAAAACATAATAAAATATTCGACCGTATATGTGTCATCCAAACAGAAATCCTTAAAACAATTCTCTTAATCTTGAAAATGATACGACAAACTTTGCCCTCTAAGGGCTAGAAAAAGATTTATTGCACATGTATTCCCTCGAAACTATAACCGACAAGCGTTTGATCAAGCAGGATATGTACATGGTAATTACAGGGAGACAAATGCTTTGACGAAAGTCGAAATGTAAAATACCGTATTATAAGTCACCTAAAACCTAAGCAAAAAGTTGTCTTCACTGTTCGCTGCTGTATCGGCAGAAGACACTTCGATGACCACAGGTAACGAAGGTCATAATACTGCGATATGCAGTAATTAGTCTGTTGTCGTCTTGAGCTTCAGTCCTAAAACTGGTTTGACGCAGCTCAACCTGCCAGCCTATCCTCGCAGTATTTTAGAAAATGCATTTTAACCATCAGCTGTTTTATTTAACCTCTATATCATCTACTGGTTTTTGTCGTATACCAATATTAGTGAAAACATATCCCATTTTCGTTTTAACCTGAAACAACAATAACGTTGTCAAGGTTAAACTATTCAAACCATTATCACAACTTTCCCTTGAAACACTAACGAACATATCTCATAATACTTAAAATAAAAAAAGATTATGTACCAATAAAACATCTGATGGTTAAAATCCATTTTATAAAGTACTTAACGGCTGTTTTTCTCATCTGGCGAAAACATTAAATATCCTGTGCAAGCCTCTTCGTCTCTGAGCTACAGCGAACCTACATCCAGTTTACTTTATTTCAGCCTTATGCCTCCTCTACAATTATTTACCTCACACGCTTGCTTCCGTTGCCTAACTGATAATTCCTCAGTGACTTAGAATGTATCCTACCAATAATTAGCGGCTTTTAATTAAGTTTTGCCATAAATTTCTTTTTTCTCCACTTCGATTCAATACCTCCACATCAGCTATTCGATCCACCCATCTAATAACATTCTTCAGTAACACCACATCTCAAAAGTTTCCATTCTCTTCACGTCTGTATTCCTTATCGTCCATGTTTCACTTCCGTCTAAGACTACACACCACACAAATACCTTCAAAAAAGACTTCCTAACACTTAAATTTGTATTCAATGTTATCAAATTTCTCTTTTTTCAGAAACACTATACTTGCTGTTACCAATCTGCATTTTATACCCTCTTTATTGCCAGTTGTTTCGCTGTAGAAGTAGCAAGACTTACTTACTGATTCTAGTGCCACATTTCCTATGCGAATTCCCTCAGAATCGCCTGATTTAATTACATTACATTTCATTATGTTTGTTTTACTATCGTTAATATTGACCTTACATTCTCTTTCAAAGACACTATTCATTCCATTCGCTTGTTATTCCAAGCCCTTTGCTGTCTGTGACAGAATTACAACGTCGGCGGCAAACTGCAAAGATTTTATTTTTTCTGCCTGGCCATTAATCTACTTCCCAGATTCCTCTTTGGTTTCCTTTACTGCTCGCGTGATACACAGACCAAATAACACTGGCGATAGCTTACAACTCTCACTTCCCAACTAATGTTTCCCTTTCATGCAATCTGGGCTCTGTACAAATTATAGTCAACTTTATGTTCCGTGTATTTTACCCCTGCTACATGCAGATTTCCAAACAACATATTTCACTCCACATTGTCAAAAGCTTCCAGTAAATCTACCAGTGTCACGAACGCAAGTTTGATCCTTCTTCAGTCTATCTTCTAAGCTAAGTCGTAGGATCAGTATGTCACTATGGCATGCGTGTTCATCTTTCTCTAGGACCCAAACTGATCTTCCCGATGTCGGCATCTGTTAGTTTTTTTCCATTCCTCCATAAATTATTCGAGCCAGTATTTTGCAGCCATGACTTACTAAGTAGGTACTTCGGTAATATTCACATCTGTCAGGTCCTGCCGTCTTTGGACCTGGAATTGTCACATTCTTCTTGAAGTCTGAAGGTATTTCCCACAACCTGGAATAATTTTGTCATAGCTGGTTCTCCCAAAGAGCGTAGTAATCCTTAATGAATGTCATCTACTGTAGGAAACTTGTTCTGACTACCAGATCTCTGTCAGATCGTTCACGCAGTATCATATCTATCGACTCATCTACATTTACGTCCTCTTATTTTTTATTTTATCCCTTATAAATGCTAGGTGAACGCCTTTGACTGTAAAAATGGTTGGTTTGGTTATAAAATAATTTTTACTTGTGCCAATCACGATTTTGTTTCTTTCTCCCACGACTGTGTCGAGAAATGAGTCTTATCTATGTTTTTCATGTATTACGGCATTTATGCGTGATGTTTTCGATGTGTGAGGTGCTGTGTTTTTCTGGTGCCTTCAGGCCGTAACACACGAAAAAGGCATTTGAAGATGGGAATCATTTCCCGATATGCAAGGTGCAAGAAATAAATAAAAGAGAATTGTGTCTGGCAGTAGCGAAAGTTATTTTATAAGCAAATCTTACTCTTCTCTTTCCTTTTCGTAATACTGTCTTTAAGTTTGCACAGGCCCTCTAAGTACTGTTTCCAACTTTTAATTTTTCTCTTCTTTGCTTAATATTGGCTTGTGTCTCGAGCTTTTAATACTCTTATAGGTGTTTCTTTTATTTATTCTCTGTGCTGCATTTATCTTTCCAGTCTTACATGCTTTTACAGCCTTGAATTTCTCGCCTAGTCGTTCCTTGTTAGACTGTTTCCACTTTCCGATTTTATAGCCATCTGTACACCCTATTCCTGCTTCATTTGCTGCCTTTTTAATTTTCTCCTTTCGTCAGTAAAATTTAGTATCTCCTGTGTTATCTAAGGGTTTCTGCTGGGCCTTGTGCTTTTGCCCCTTTGACCCTCTGCTGCCTTCAAGGATACCCATTCGTTTTCTATTGTGTTCAGTACCCCTGTGTCAGTCCATCTTGCCTAGTGCCCTTTTTGAAACTATCAGCAACCTCAGTTGGTTCAGGTTATCCAGGTCCATCTCCTTGATTTCCTACTTTCCTGAAAATTCTTTACTTTTAATCGGCAGGTCCAAAATAATAAATTATGCTCAATGTCCACATCTGTCACTGGATACGTGCAGCAGTTTAAAATCTCGTTTCGAAATCTCTGTTTTTCCATTATATATTCTATTTGAAACTTTCCGGAGTCCCCAAGTCTCTTCCACGTGTACAACGTTGCTCCATCATTTCTAAACCGAATATTAGCAACAAATAAATTGTACTTGTTGCAGTCTTTTATCAGGCACCTTCGCCTCCCATTCCTGTCAGAAAGGCTATGTTCTACTATTTTTCCTCTTCGTCCTTTTCCTATTATTGAATTCCTGTCACCCATCACAATTAAATTTTTGTCTCCCTTAACTATCTGAATAATTTCTATTATCTCATCGTATATCCTTCAGTCTCTTCATCTTCTGCGACGGTAGATTGCAAATAAACTTGTGCTACTGTGTTGGCTCCCTCTCTATATCGGCCGTGCAATGCGTTCACTACGTTATTCGTAGTAACTTATCTGCTTACTATTGTCTTATGCATAATTAGACCACTATTTGATTTTGTGTTGATAACCCCATACTCACCTAACCAGAAGACCTGTTCTTCCTATCATCCAATTAGCTAACTGGCAACCCAGCTTCAACCGAACAATTATCCTTTTTAAATTCTCTAACATATTTACTCCACTAAGGGATCTGATGTTCAACGCTCTGAGTGGTAAAACAACAGTTCTGTTTCACTTGATGACAACACCCTCTTGAGTAGTTCCTGCCCAGAGATCGCATGGGCGAACATTTATACCTCTTGATTATTTTACCCAGCAGGATGGTGACGCGTCACCTCTTTTTACTTTTTAGTTTCTTGTGTAACTTCACGGGATGATAACACATCATTTTAAGACGGTAAATCATCTAATTATTGAAACTGAGGCCAGTGTTTGAGATGGGCGAGGACGGACAGCGTCACTGTTCGGAAACCAATGACCGAATTATTTGTAATATCTCTTGCATGAGATAAACACAAGATACATTAAAATGATCAGCATCTAATCTCAGGGCCACTGATTGCTATGAGCAAAGGCAATTCAATGACTGAACAATAACGTAAGTCATCTAATTACCCGCACGCAGAGTAGGTAGATTCCGAATAATTACAGTAGTTGTAAATGTATGTCACATTTTATTACTCTAAGCCGGCACAATGATTATTAAACACAACTCTAATAACATGTCTGTTCGCTGCTACAACCCGTAGAAGAAGACAAACCAAGAGCGAGTGAAGGCGCCGCCTTACACAACAATGAGAGAAACTTCCGTACACTCTCGTCAGTTTTACCGACAGGCCATTTCAGCACTATGGTGTCACAGAACACAACTGCGATTACATTTCCTTGAACGGACATACAATGTGCGAATTTTTTATTATATACAAGGAAAAACATACGCGCAGGAGACTGGCTCTTTGCAAATATTAATAATATTATATTATTCCTACTAAAAGAAACGCTTCATCATCATTATGCGGCATCTTCGGGATATATTATGGCTGTAGTAGTTTCCCCCAGCTTTCAGTCCTTCGTAGTACCAACACAGCACGGCGGTGAAAGGGAAAAGGCTAGTGTTAGAAAGCCAGACGAGCCAATACTCAGACTGTTGCCCCCGCTGCTACTGAGAACGCTGCAGCCTCTCTTCAGCAACCACTTGCTTGTCTGGCCTCTCCACAGGTACCCCTCCGACGTGGTTGCGCGTGCGTTACGGCTCTCTGTATCAGTGTCTAAGAGACATGAAGTTACCCAACCTCGGTAGGTGGTTCGTGGGAGGTTGTCCTGATACTGACAGCGCAGTGTCATAGGCAACAAACAAAAGTCCAGTTTTCTTTTACTAACACCATCTTTAATCATTTACTCGAGTAGCGTGTAGTAGTCTCCTTTACATCCCTCCTCTCGGTAGCCGGCCTCTTCTTCTCTTTGGTAGCTAAAAAATCGAGGGACCCGGATCAGACCTCTGCTCTGCGATATTAGTGAAATGGAGAGAAGTCTTCCGAAGTAAGAGTGATTTCAGGTGTGCCGCAGGGGATCGTTGCTATTCACAATATATATAAATGACCTCGTGGACAACATCGGAAGTTCACTGAGGCTTTTTGCGGATGATGCTGTAGTATATCGAGAGGTTGTAAAATGGAAAATTGTACTGAAATGCAGGAGGATCTGCAAAGAATTGACGCATGGTGCCGGGATTGGCAATTGAATCTCAATGTACACAAGTGTAATGTGCTGCAAATATATAGAAAGAAAGATTCTTTATCATTTAGCTACAGTATAGCAGGTCAGCAACAGTTAATTCCATAAATTATCTGGGAGTAGGCATTAGGAGTGATTTAAAATGGAATGACCAAATAAAATTAATCGTCGGTAAAGCAGATGCCAGACTGAGATTCATTGGAAGAATCCTAAGGAAATGCAATCCGAAAACAAAGGAAGTAGGTTACAGTACGCTTGTTCGCCCACTGCTTGAATACTGCTCACCAGTGTGGGATCCGTACCAGATGGGGTTGATACAAGAGATACAGAAGATCCAACAGAGAGCAGCGCGCTTCATTTCAGGATCATTTAGTAATCGCAAAAGCGTTATGGAGATGATTGATAGACTCCAGTGGAAGACTCTGCAAGAGAGACGCTCAGTAGCTTGGTACAGGCTTTTGTTGAAGTTTCGAGAACATACTTTCACCGAGGAGTAAACAGTATATTGCTCACTCCTACGTATATCTCACGAAGAGACCATGAGGATAAAATTAGAGAGATTAGAGCCCACACAGTGGCATACCGACAATCTTTCTTTCCACGAACAATACGAGACTGGAATAGAAGGGAGAACCGATAGAGGTACTCAAAGTACCATCCGCCACACACCGTCAGGTGGCTTGCGGAGTATGGACGTAGATGTAGATGCAGATGTAGACCACAGGCTCGCGCTGGGGGAGTATTGAGAAGGAAATAAAATGATGAAGGAACCATCCCAACATTGCCTTAAGCGACTTGGGAAGTCAAGGAAAACTACTATCTGCATGGCCGGACGGGATTTGGATCTCCGTCGTCTCGGATACGAGTGCAGGCAGTCTGTCATAATGCGCCACCTCAATCTCATATGGTATCGGCGTAGCACTGACCCTTGATAATGTTAAAATGTTACAAATCGGCCACCTACAGCACCCGTTGTTTTCATAACAGTTCAAAGATGAGATCACTGGCCTAGAAAGAAATATGGATAACGACCTTAAGCCTTCGAACGTAATTGACAGTCTGAGCAATGATAGGAATCTCGGGACAACAGGTCAAATACACGCAGGCCACAAAGTGAAACTACAGTTGAACACTTTACACGGAATCAACAAGGATAATTCTCAGTTAGATCAACCTTGCTGGGTCTATTTGTTTGATCGGTACGTCCTCCAACTACATACACAGCCTGACAACAAAGGTAAAGCACCCAGAAGACATGGTCGAACGTCAGTGTAACTTCGTACATATGCACACTATCGGTGTGTATGTGAATAATTAGAGTTGCAATTCCTTCTGATAAACAGAACGGCCACAACAGTGCATTACTGTTGTTCATGTTTAATGTTGTTACCAAGCCTGGTACGGTATATAAGGACCGTGAACAACATCAGATACTGAGCGATCATAGTCACTGCGAAGGACACATGCCGCATACACATCTGAGATGGAGCTATGAATAGAGTTTGAAAGGGGTCTCATTGTGTGTCTCCAATTGGTCAGCTAGTGGTACAATATCCAGATCTGTGCGGCAGTGGTCCAGTGTCGGACTGTATGGGAAGGTGAGGGCAAGTATACTGTTGTCAAGGTTCCAGTAGACCACCTCTGAGCGAGGATCGCCGTATTGTGCACCAAGTGCATAGTAACCTCTTCACATCTGCGCCTGTCATCACAGACAAACGACTCACTGCAACATTCTATGTTACCACGCGCCACTGGTTGGAGAGTAGCAGCCGCAGATGCACGAGGAAATTGCCGTCCAATACGCAGGCTGTCGTTAACATCACAACACAAACGACTGCACCTGGGGTGGTGTTGTGGCGGGGAAGCATGTGCTGCTCGGCGTCGCAGTGTGTTTAGCGATGAACTGCCCTCCTGCAGCACCTCCGATGGCAGTCGTCGTCGAGGATGGTTTTTGGCGGTCTGGAGAGAAGATTCATTCATCCAGTTCTCCGGAAAGTCACAGCGGTGTTACTCCTGGGCTCGTGGTGTAGAGATCCCCAAACTAGCCCCCGATAAAAGATATATGGAGCCAGTTGGAACTCCGTCTCAGTGCCAGTATCCAAGATATTAATTTGTGGGCCTGATTGTCTCAGAAGATAATACAACGGCTTTAAGATACACAGACGAATCAGTGCTTGCGTTCAGGCCAGATGGGGTGCAGCGTTGTACTGTTAAGTGATTCCAGACCGTCAAGTTTTTCGCAAATTTGACTTGATTTTGCAATCACTGAAATAACATCGCATACACTCTTAATCTGTGAAGTTTCATTCCTTGTCTCTTCTCTCTTTGTCAGGCAGTGTATTATCTCCGTGACTTAACACAAAACTGCTGTCGAACAACAAGAGCTGTGGAGGCTACATCACGGTACATTCGATTTGGAAGCTACAGCTATTGATCAGCTATTACAATAGCAAAAATGCTACCACAAAATCAGACACTTTGATGAATGCGTTCTAGGAGTCTCGGAGCTAACGATAGCCCTCCGCATTCTCGTCCCGCTGGACCTGTGTCCTGCCTATCACGGATCCACGACGGACTCCCTATCTGCAAGTATAAAACTCTCAAATTATTTTAATCATTTAGGCGTCTTAGACAACTAGCTGAAGAATACTTGAATTGTTTCTCGCCCATGGCATTCTCACATGCTTACCTCCCTCTACAGCTGATAAAAATACCACATTCCTAAACAAAATGGTCAAAATACCGACTGCAAAAATTTCCGTGAAATCACGGGAACTTCGTTGAGTATTTCATACACTGAAAGCTGTCCACCTGTATACACTGGCCGTAAACGAGACGAAGATACCAGTCTGGGCATCATCTCAATTTGCTTTGTTGTTCGATATACCCGGGAGACATCACTCCAATACCGCTTAGTACCTCCTCTAGCTTCATAGTGGCCTCAGTTTGACAGGAAGAGAGTCTATAAGATTTTTCAGCTATGAATAGGTCCTGTAAAGTCACCAAACGGCGGCGATGTTGATTTCTACATGTCGCCTCGTGTTGCTATTAATACCAGGCATTTCCTATAGAATTAAGATGGGATGTCTAGTGTACCAATCGGAGTGTGATTGGATGTGTGTGTATCCATACAAGGTCGAGTCACATTAATGTGGCCACCTTTCGACGTCGACGTGCAATAACCACTCACAGACAGCAGGTGACGGTGGAGGACATACAAAGCGTATCGGTGGGGTGGGTGGTGGGGGGGGGGGGGGGGGGGGGGGAGGCGGAGAGAACAGTGCAGTCCTTATTGTAATGTGAAAACTGAACGATTTACATGACGTCCAAAAGGGCATGATCATTGGCTTTGGAGCCAAGAGTGGAAGTGATTCCGAAGCAGCTAAGTTTTTGAACTGTTCGCATGCCGTTGGATTAAAGTACACCGTTCATGGAAAAATGTCTGTAACCAAAGCCTGCGCCGGGGCACCTGTGGTTCACGACCTGCTGTAGATGACCCGTGCGAACGATAGCTGCAGAGATGTGCACGGGCGAACATATGTGCAACTGTTGAGTAACTAACCACCCAGCAGAACCAAGGGATTACTAACACAAGCCAACATTGCTGCGTGTGGACCTCCACAGCACCCGCCTGGTTCATGTACCCATGCTGAGTGTTGACTGCTGTTCACCTGCCACAAACGCTGGAATTTGCACTCCAGTACCGCGAATACGCAAATGGGTGTTCACTGAGTGGCGACAGGTGGCCTTTTCATACGAATTACGTGTTATGTTCCGTTCGACAAATGGCCCTTGTTGTGTAAGGGATGAAACGTCTGAAAGCAAACACAGAAGCCGGAGGAGACAGCGTTAAGGTATGGGGAATATTTTTTTTTCTTTATCTGGATAATCTCGTCATTTTGGAAGGCTAGTTCTACATTATGTGCCCTTTTAAGGGGTAACTAACTAACGTTAGTGTGCATCTATCATTGAGGACTATGTCCACCCCTACATGCAGTTTCTTTTCCCTCGACACGATGTGGCCATGGGAACGTGTAAATGTGAATATCCATTTCTGTCATTATGTCACGTCCCTACATCTACCCATCTTACTGTGCTAATTCCATACACCTGCCAAGCACTTAAATTTTATATTTGTGTGGATCCACAGCCTTCAGATGTTTAATAAACGTAAACATGGTCCCTAGTAGGCTGTAATGCGATATTTATTTAATCATGCGGTCAGCTAATTTCGACGACGCCTCATTGTCAAGTATATTTGTAAAATCTGTAGTTCATGTCATTTTCAAATCACTCTTAATTATGGCTAAAAAGTAGCCAAATTCCGGCATTTTTCTAAGTATCCACACTACACTAACATGACGTACAGATGCCTTCCAATGAGGAGTAATCGAAATTAGCTAATCGCATGATTAAATAAAAATCGTATTGCAGCCTTCTTCGGACCTTGTTTACGTTTATTCAAAAATGTTCAAATATGTGTGAAATCTTATGGGACTTAACTGCTAAGGTCACCAGTCCCTAAGCCTACACACTATTTAACCTGAATTATCCCAAGGACAAACACACACACCCATGCCCAAGGGAGGACTCGAACCTCCGCCGGGACCAGCCACACAGTCCATGACTGCAGCGCCCTAGACCGCTCGGCTAATCCCGCGCGGCTGTTTACGTTTATTGAGCACATAAATAGCACTTCACTGTCATGACTTCCATCAGCGGTGGATGATACGATCCCGGTAGCAGTTCTACACTACGTGCAGCGCTACATAGCTGTGCTCTTCTAAGGGGTAACCAACTATATTTTAGCAAATGATCTTACTCCTGTGACGAATATTTATTGATTAACTCTCGGCAACATTTGGTTAGCAGTGTAAAATTTGCGCAGTTACCTTCATTTCTTAGTAAGCATTATAATACAGGGTGTTCTAGAAAGGATAAACGTATTAGAAAGTATATATTGTCAAAACTATCGATAGCTGCGCCACGGTTCTGTTATTGTCCAGTTTACATTCATTGTCACTAGAAGTCGGCTGCCTTCTAAATGCTCGGTTACAGTCACATGTTCCAAAATAGCTACTCCGCAGTAGAAATCATTTTGCGTTCAAGAATTTGCGAACTGTAATTCCATGATTTCAGTTCAAAGACGTTTCAGACTGAGGTACCAAACCGATCCTCCGAATGGATGGAACATTCGCAGATGGTACCCACAGTTTTACACTCTGCATGGGCGTGTAAAAGAATGAGTCCTGGTAGCTCTCGTGTTTCCGACGGAAATGTCACACGAGTTCAAACCGCTTTCCAATGTGGGCGTATTCAATGATGACGCAACTTTCCATCTTGGTGGGAAAGTAAACAAGTACATTGTTCGAATTTGGGGCCTACAGGACACACATGCACACACTGAACATGTCCGAGATTCACCCAAAGTGAATGTGTTTTGTGCGATGTACAACTCATGTGTTTACGGCCCTTTCTACTTTGATGGAAACACGGTTAACAGTTGGCAGTATCTTGCTATGTTTCAAAACTGGTTGTTTCCGAGGGTGATCGAGGACAACTTCATATTTCAAGAAGACGTCTCACGCTCTTACCGGAGCCGCCAAGTGGCCCTTTGCTGTTCCTTATCTATATAAACGATTTGGGAGACAATCTGAGCAGCCGTCTTAGGTTTTTTTGCAGATAACGCTGTCCTTTATCGACTACTAAAGTCATCAGAAGATCAAAACAAATTGCAAAACTATTTAGAAAAGATGTATGTATGTTGCGAAAATTGGCAATTGACCCTAAATAACGAAAAGTGTGAGGTCGTTCACATGAGTGCTGAAAGGAATCCGTTAAACTTCGGTTACACGATAAATCAGTCAAATCTAAAGGCAGTAAATTCAACTAAATACCTAGGAATTACAATTACGAACAGCTTAAATTGAAAGGAGCACATAGAGAATGTTGTGGGGAAGGCTAACCAAAGACTGTGTTTTATTGGCAAGACACTTAGGAAATGTAACAGATCTACTAAGGAGATCACCTACATTACGCTTGTCCGTCCTCTTTTAGATTTTTGCTGCGCGGTGTGGGATCTTTATCAGACGGAGTACATCGAAAAAGTTCAAAGAAGTGCAGCATTTCTTGTATCATCGCGAATTATGGGAGAGAGTGTCACTGAAATGATACAGGATTTGGGTTGGACATCATTAAAACAAAGGCGTTTTTCGTTGCGAAGGAATCTTCTCACGAAATTCCAATCACCAACTAACTCCTCCCAATGCGAAAGTATTTTGTTGATGCGGACAACGATAAAATAAGGGAAATCAGAGGTCGTACGGAAAGATATAGGTGTGCGTTCTTTTTGCATGCTATACGAGATAGGAATAATACTCAGTTGTGGAGGTGGTTCGATGAACCCTCTGCCAGACACTTAAATGTAATTTGCAGAGTATCCATGTAGATATAGATGTAGAAGTGGGTGAATGTCTGAATGAAATTCTGCCGAGCCTTTGCATTGGTCGTCAAACAGCCGAGGATTCACGACTTCTTAGTTGGGCTTCCCTGTGACCGGATTTGACGCGCTATGACTTCTTCCTGTGGGTTTGCATTAAGGACAACGTTTTTGCATCAGACTGTCACAGAACCTAGAAGAGTTGAACAACCGGATGCGTATTACCATAACATCAGTGACGCCGGACACACTTACACGAGTATGGCAGGAATTCGAGTATCGCTGTGATACTGTTCGTGTCGCTGGTTGACGATATATTGCACCTGTATAAGCTAAACTTGAAAGACTCGTAAATGTGTGTACCAGATTTTGCCTAATATTATATAGGGCCCCCGTGAACATGCAGAAGTGCTGCAACACGACGTGGCATGGACTCAACTAATGTCTGAAGTAGTGCTGGAGGGAAGTGACATCATGAATCTTGCAGGGCTGTGCATAAATCCGTAAGAGCACGAGGGGCTGAATATCTCTTCTAAACAGCACGCTGCAAGGCAGATATGCTGAATAATGTTCATGTCTGGGGAGTTTGGTGGTCAGAGGAAGTGTCTAAACTCAGAAGAGTGTTCCTGAGCCACTCTTAAGCAATTTTGAACGTGTGGGGTGTCGCATTGTCCTGCTGGTATTTTCCAAGTCCCTCAGAATGCACAATGGACATTAATGGATGCAGGTGATCAGAAGGATGCTTACGCATGTCTCACTTGTCAGAGTCGTACACTCGTGAAATGGTTGCACGGGATATCCCCACTTCATCGCTACCTCTGAGATGCTGTGTCCCATGGCTCGTGCGCCGACTATAACATCACGTTCAAGCTCGCTTAAATCTTGATAACTTGCCATTGTAGCAGCAGTAACCGATCTAACAACTGCACCAGAGTCTTGTTGTCTTATATAGTTGTTGTCGACCGCAGTGTCTTAGTCTGCCTATTTTCATATCTCTGTATTTGAATACGCATGCCCATACCAGTTTGTTTGGTGCTTCAATGCACATGCGTTTGAAATATCTACAGCTTTTTTGAAACACTCTATTTTACATTAACGACGTCTCGCAACTAACGATCTAAACTTATTGCAGTGGGAACACAATCATAAAGAAAGACCGTGTTAATACACAGAGGTTTTGTATTGATGGATTGCCACGAAAGTTCAAGGTAGCACGGTAGCAGTATTTTCTCGTGCTGGGAGAGAGACTAATTGCAGCAGTCGGCAGCAAGGTGCGGCGCGGCCTGGCGCGCTGTGGCGTGCGCACACGTCAACCTCGGGCCAGACGCATTCCTCTCCCTATTGTTCCGGGGCGCGCGGCGTCTCTAGACAGCTCTGTGATTACGCCGAAATGAATGAGTGTGCTTACTCGGCACAATGGAAATAACTCGAATACAAAAGGAGACATACCTTCCGTGTTTCGCACTACGCTCCCATTCATCGCACGCCCCGACAACCTACCAAAACATCCTCACTCAAGGCAGTTTTTACTCTCAAACAACACGCTCTCCAAATATACGTTTATACGAAGGTTTCGCGAAATAAATTGCAAGCTATAGATCTAATCCAGGAGAATATTTCCATACTTATTCCTGTAATATGGCAATTTCTATCTCGTCTACTCTCTTAATCAGAAACATGCCAATACACATACACTTACTGGGGTGATAAAGAAGTGATCCTTGCAGCCACACGAAGAAGAAATATCGTAAATAGCTTCCCTCGGCTCTTCAGCAATAAACACAACTTTTCACTCAAGAATTTGGTCACTAAGTAAACTGAGCGATAATTGGACCTACATTAGTGATGCTGAAATGCGACAACTCATTCTTGTACCTCTGCAGCACCCAGAAATAACAGAATATTTCAGTGAATGTTAATATACGAGAGATATTCAAAACACTGGAATTTTAATTTAAAAGTTACTTGTTTCTCCTTTCCTCATAACAAGCTTGTCACTTCAATTTTAGATAATTAATTTGTTCAATCGCCAGTGCTGCAACAAAGTTAGCTGGCACCTAGGCCAAACTTAAACTTCGTGGGGTTGACGGGGAGGGTTAATTCTCATCGCAACCTAGCGCGTTCCCTTTTTAGTGAAATAGGCTCATTTCAATCACTTGTTATTGTACTGTTCAATTCAGTTGCTTGTGAACTGTCGAGAAGGGAACCAAAGATTGGGTTTTACTGACAGAACATTTAAAGGATGCAACAACTCTATTACAGAGACTGCCTACCTAACGCTTCTCCATCCTCTTCTGGAGTACTGGAGTGTGGTTGAGAAATTGCAGGGCACTCTCACTTCTGATTCGGTGTGGGGAATACGATCTATGGCGATTTGACTTCATACATTGTAAAGAAATGGTGGTCAGCAGTTAATGGTCTTGTTTGCGTGCTCTAAGGAAAGAAATACGGTAAGCTTTACCTGCGTTCAAAGGAACAGGATGCCATCTTAAACGACTGCAGTAAAAGCACGGCGTTGGTGGGGCGACAAAGCGCGTTTTTTCTGGAAAACGATAAGAGACATTTCCAGATGGCCCCATGCCACGGTCGTATTGTGCAGAAACACATTAAGCTTGGCGCCACGGACAGGGGCAGACGTCCAGGTATACGGCCTAGCGCCGAAAAGTCGCCGACAGTGCATTGTAGGCCTTGTTAGCGAGCAAGCCACCAAAAGAAATGGACACGTTCTGCAAGTGTCCGTTGGACAGGAAAACTGGCGCCCCGACGTGCAGACTCTGTTTCAAAACATGTTTTGTCAATGCTAGTTTATGGCCGTTCTTTGCAAACTTTGAAATGGACGCAACAGGGGAGATAACAAGCTGTTTATGGAGGGCTGTGCTTCCACCCTGTATTGTGTTAGTAAAAGACATGGCAAACGTGTGGGAAAGAGGCCGCAAAGCTGAATTTTTTTCAGTTTTCTGCCAATTAACTTTAAGTCTCTGATTGGTCAAATCGGATTGCAGTGCAAAGACCATTCACCGAGCTTAGAATTCCGGGCTCCAGCTCGTGAGTGGCTAGTGTGAAATTGGGGGATGTCAAAAAAGAGAAATGTGCTCTTGGAGGCAACACAGAGATCGACTCTTGTACAGGTCTCTTGCTTTGCTAGTCAAGAACTGCAGGTCTCCATCCAAATGGTGAGACTTGTGTCGTTTGCTAGGGTGTGACTTAGAGCCTGTGCCAGTCACCTTCTGAACTGTCAGAGGTACTGCTTATATCATCACGGTCACAATGAGTGACGTGTGGGTGTACTTATTTGTCTTGATTCGGCCGTCTAGACATTTGACGTATTCCCACACGCACAGTCGTGGCACAGAGTCAAATTGGTTTGGCAGACTAGAAAACGGCTCCACCTGCACACTGGAATCCGTCGGGGTTTCAGAGGCTCTTAGGGAAGTACCTGCATTCTGAATTACCCCAACACGAGACCGTGTACTTGCATTTTCCGGGAACGCGCATTTCATAACACATTGCTGCCGTCCATGACTTCAGTCGCCGAACGCATCGTAGTGTGGCGCCTTGACCAGTAGGATGGTAAAGTATTCACTGCTGCGAAGTAGGGCTATAATATCTATTTCTCAGCACCCTGTTCGTTCGAACCATATTTTCCCTTTTTGTATGGTAGAATATAGATGCTTGGTGGTGGCGTAGTTTGATGGCATAACCTGGATTCACGTGTATGAAGTGAGATAGAGCGAGAAGTGTTCTGGTTAGTGTCGTGTGTCGATCCCCAGCAGATCACTTTGTCCACCATAGATCCCATTTCAGTAAGGCTTTTGTTAAATACATATTTTTGTATGATGTTTCTTTAATAATTTTGCTGTCTTGTCTTGTTAAAGATCAATAAATCGATTGTGAATTAGACTACAACTTCTCCCTGAGTTCTGATTAAGAGTTCCTTCGCATTTTTATGGCAGTCTAGATCAGAAACATAAGGAGTAGCTTTTTTCATTTGGTGTCCACTGCGTGGATTTTTACTTCATCAACCGTAATCATCTTTCATGGTTTGGGATCCTTAAGAGATAGGATTGACGAAAGACGTAGGAAAAGTTCAAAGAAGGGCAGCTTGTTTTGTATTATCGTGAAACAAGGAACACTTTGTCACAGAGATGTGATATCAACCATTAAAGTAAATACGGGAAATGTATTCGCGTTCGCGAATACGAACAATCGTCGTCCGTATAAAGTAATGAAGACAATGCATATTTGTGCCAGACCAGGAGTGAACCCTGATTTCCCGCTTTACACGAGCGGTCGCCTTAACCACTGTAGCCAACCGTGTATGGTTCACGGACAGACCCACAAGTCCATATGTCGTCGATGCTGCGTCACAACCTGTGCTCGTACGCACATGGTATAATTCCCGTACAGGAGAGGTATCGGCGCATAAATACAATACTACAGCGCCTGTGTTGTTAATAAGAACGATGCAGTGTTCATTCGGACATACATGAATGTCCAAAGGAACACCGCAGCTTTCTTATTAACAACACTGGCGCTGTAGTATTGTATTAAACCGAAGGCATCTTTTCCCGAAACTTCAATCACCACCTTCCTCTTCCGGATGGGAAAATACTTCGTTGCCTCCCACCTGCATAAGGAGAAACGGCAGTCTCGGTAAAATAAGAAAAACCAGTGCTCGTACTGAAAGATTTTGGTGTTCATTTTTCCACGTGCTATTCGAGAGTGTAACGTTCGAGAAATAATCTCAAAGCGGTTCTGTGACCCTCCTCCAAGTACCTGAGTGTGAATTTCAGGGTATGGTACATGTAGTATATGTAGAGTCCATTATTTCCTTGACGATCAATGAAAGCTCGCAACAAAGAAAACAAAAATCGCAAAATATACTCTTTACATCTTGCCGTTTCTGGAAAAAATGACGCACTGAGATAGCTGTCAGCAACAGCACTGTCATGGTGAAAAGTTCATTTGTATCGGTATTGTTAGATGTACTTTAAAATGATATGTAGGTGTACTGACGAAGAGTTGGCTGACATGTAGATACTATATGTGTTCAATGAAATCAGTGAAAAAGCGGCGTAACGGTGCTATACTGAGCTGTTCCTGAAGCGAATTCAGCCACATCGCAGCCCAAGTGTTTCGTCTGAAGGTTGTTGCATTACTCCGTGTTTTGAATTATAAGTTTTCGTGACTGTAAATTGGAGGCTTTTTCACTGTTGTGAAGTGTCTTTCACAAATAAACTGGGGTAACAACCCGAAAAAATTATATTTCTCTCTCTCTCTCTCTCTTGGCCATTAAAATTGCTACACCACGAAGATGACGTGCTACAGGCGCGAAATTTAACCGGCAGGAAGAAGATGCTGTGATATGCAAATGATTAGCTTTTCAGAGCATTCACACAAGGCTGGCGCCGGTGGCGACACCTACAACGTGCTGACAGAGGGAAGTTTCCAACCGATTACTCATACACAAACAGCACTTGACAGGCGTTGCCTGGTGCAACGTTGTTCTGAAACCTCGTGTAAGGAGGAGAAATGCGCACCATCACGTTTCCGACTTTTGTAAAGGTCGGATTGTAGCCTATTTCGATTGCGGTTTCTCGTATCGCGACGTTGCTGCTTGCGTTGGTCGAGATCCAACGACTGTTAGCAGAATATGGAATCAGTGGGTTCAGGAGGGTTTACTGCACTCCCTGCTGGATCCCAACGGCCTCGTCTCACAGGCATCTTATCCGCATGGCTGTAACGGATCGTGCAGCCACTTCTCGATCCCTGACTCAACAGATGGGGACGTTCGCAAGATAACAACCATCTGCACGAACAGTTCGACGACGTTTGCAGCAACATGGACTATCAGCCCGGAGACCATGGCTGCGGTTACCCTTGACGCTGCACCACAGACAGGAGCGCCTAAGATGGTGTACTCAACGACGAACCTGGGTGCACAAATGGCAAAACGTAATTTTTTCGGATGAATCCAGGTTCTGTTTACAGCATCATGATGGTCGCATTCGTGTTTGGCGACATCGCGGTAAACGCACATTGGAATCGTGTATTCGTCGTCGCCATACTGGCGTATCACCTGGCGTGATGGTATGGGGTGCCTTTGGTTACACGTCTTGGTCACCTCTTGTTCGCGTTGACGGCACTTTGAACAGTGGACGTTACATTTCAGATGTGTTACGACCCATGGCTCTACCCTTCATTCGATCGCTGCGAAACCCTACATTTCAGCAGGATAATGCACGACCGCATGTTGCAGGTCCTGTATGGGCCTTTCTGGATACATAAAATGTTCGACTGCTGCCCTGGCCAGCACATTCTCCAGATCTCTCACAAATTGAAAACGTCTGGTCAATGGTGGCCAAGCAACTGGCTCGTCACAATACGCCAGTCACTACCCTTGATGAACTGTGGTATCGTGTTGAAGCTGCATGGGAAGCCGTACCTGTACACGACATCCAAGCTCTGTTTGACTCAATGCCCAGGCGTATAAAGGCCGTTATTACGGCCCGAGGTGGTTGTTCTGGTACTGATTTCTCAGGATCTATGCACCCAAACTGCGTGAAAATGTAATCACATGTCAGTTCTAGTATAATATATTTGTCCAATGAATACCTGTTTATCATCTGCATTTCTTCTTGGTGTAGCAATTTTAATGTCGATGGCCAGCTGTTATATATATATATATACAGGGTTATTACAAATGATTGAAGCGATTTCACAGCTCCACAATAACTTTATTATTTGAGATATTTTCACAGTGCTTTGCACACACATACAAAAACTCAAAAAGTTTTTTTAGGCATTTACAAATGTTCGATATGTGCCCCTTTAGTGATTCGGCAGACTTCAAACCGATAATCAAGTTCCTCCCACACTCGGCGCAGCATGTCCCCATCAATGAGTTCGAAAGCATCGTTGATGCGAGCTCGCAGTTCTGGCACGTTTCTTGGTAGAGGAGGTTTAAACACTGAATCTTTCACATAACCCCACAGAAAGAAATCGCATGGGGTTAAGTCGGGAGAGCGTGGAGGCCATGATATGAATTGTTGATCATGATCTCCACCACGACCGATCCATCGGTTTTCCAATCTCCTGTTTAAGAAATGCTTCTGCTTTAGCCTTTTCCGTAAGATTTTCCAAACCGTCGGCTGTGGTACGTTTAGCTCCCTGCTTGCTTTATTCGTCGACTTCCGCGGGCTACGCATGAAACTTGCCCGCACGCGTTCAACCGTTTCTTCACTCACTGCAGGCCGACCTGTTGATTTCCCCTTACAGAGGCATCCAGAAGCTTTAAACTGCGCATACCATCGCCGAATGGAGTTAGCAGTTGGTGGATCTTTGTTGAAGTTCGTCCTGAAGTGTCGTTGCACTGTTATGACTGACTGATGTGAGTGCATTTCAAGCACGACATATGCTTTCTCGGCTCCTGTCGCCATTTTGTCTCACTGCGCTCTCGAGCGCTCTGGCGGCAGAAACCTGAAGTGCGGCTTCAGCCGAACAAAACTTTATGAGTTTTTCTACGTATCTGTAGTGTGTCGTGACCATATGTCAATGAATGGAGCTACAGTGAATTTATGAAATCGCTTCAATCATTTGTAATAACCCTATATATATATATATATATATATATATATATATATATATATATATATATATATATATATATATGGCGGTCCATTGATAGTGACCAGGCCAAATATCTCACGAAATAAGCGTCAAACGAAAAAACTACTAAGAACAAAACTCCAAATCTCGTCTAGCTTGAAGGGGGAAACCAGATGTAACTATGGTTGGGCCGCTAGATGGCGCTGCCGTAGGTCAAACGGATGTCAACTGCGTTTTTTTTACATAGGGAGCCCCATTTTTTATTCGAGTAGTGCGGAAATAAATATGAATGTTTTAGTTAGACCACTTTTTTCGCTTTGTGATAGATGGCGCTCTAATAGTTACAAACGTATAAGTACGCGGTATCACGTAACATTCCGCCAGTGCGGACGGTATTTGCTTCGTGATACATTACCCGTGTTAAAATGGACCGCTTACCAATTGCGGAAAAGGTCGATATTGTGTTGATGTATGGCTATTGTGATCAAAATGCCCAACGGGCGTGTGCTATGTATGCTGCTCGGTATCCTGGACGACATTATGCAAGTGTCCGGACCGTTCGCCGGATAGTTACGTTATTTAAGGAAACAGGAAGTGTTCAGCCACATATGAAACGTCAACCACGACCTGCAACAAATGACGATGCCCAACTAGGTGTTTTAGCTGCTGTCGCGGCTAATCCGCACATCAGTAGCAGACAAATTGCGCGAGAATAGGGAATCTCAAAAACGTCGGTGTTGAGAATGCTACATCAACATCGATTGCTCCCGTATCATATTTCTATGCACCAGAAATTGCATGGTGACGACTTTGAACTTCGTGTACAGTTCGGCCACTGGGCACAAGAGAAATCACGGGACGATGACAGATTTTTTGCACGCGTTCTATTTAGCGACGAAGCGTCATTCATCATTAGCGGCAACGTAAACCGGCGTAATATGCACTATTGGCCAACGGAAAATCCACAATGGCTGCGTCAAGTGGAACATCAGCGACCTTGGCGGATTAATGTATGGTGCGGTATTATGGAAGGAAGGATAATTAGCCCCCATTTTATCGATGGCAATCTAAATGGTGCAATGTATGCTGATTTCCTACCAATGCGCTACAAGATGTTTCACTTCATGGCAGAATGGCGATGTACTTCCAACACGATGTAGTCTGGCACATAGCTCGCGTGCGGTTGAAGCGGTATTGAATAGCATATTTCATGACAGGTGGATTGGTCGTCGAAGCACCATACCACGGCCCGCACGTTCACCGGATCTGATGTCCCCGGATTTCTTTCTGTGGGGAAAGTTGAAGGATATTCGCTATCATGATCCACCCACCCTTGTTACTTGTTGTTTATTTCTTGCTATTTCTTTTTGTATCTCTAGTACATTAGTGTGTGGACGTTGACAGATACTACTTATGAGATGAGTGTGCTGTTTTGTGTGCGGCGTCTAATCCAAATTTCTTACAGGCACAAGACGGTTCCCTAATGCGCGTTATTCTATTACAGAGCGAGCAAATCCAGCAGTTGCTGGAAGCTGTGACGCAGCTAACACAAAAACAACAGTGGAATCTACAAGCTTCACAGCAGCGTCAGCTGCAGCCTCACTCAGCCATTCCACCATTCTGCAGTTTCAAAAAACAGTATGAGGACTGGTCGGAATACTTACGTTAGCTCAGTTGATGAATCATGTGGAGGCACACCAGTTGTAACGTACTAAGAGCAAAGCATTTTTTCTTTTCGTAGTGGGCACGAAGTTTACGGGTCATAGTGCAATAGTTTCCTGACAAAAACCAGAAAAGCTAGAGTTGAGTCTTCAGCTAGCAAGTTAACCACTTACTTTGATGGGCAAACGCTCTTGGTGGCTGCAAGTTTCAAGTTTTTCCACCTTCAGCGGGCAGCAGGTCAAACTCATAAACTGGATCACTGAATTACGACGTTTAACTAGGAATTGCAAATTTTTGTTTCGTTGTGGATTGTCATACAGTGATGTCATGCTGTGTGACTGTATAACTCAAAATATTTGTGATGACAGAATTCGTGCTGCTATTTTCAAACAACCTAATTCTTCTTTACATATGGTGTCACAGTTAATTGAGGCTCAGGGCACTTATGACTTAGCTAAGTGTGAGATGTAATTATCAGATATTAACAGATGCATGGCGACAATGTTAGTAGTGCTGTAGAACGTAAAGAGTCCTGTGCCCAAGCGACCCGTGTGATACAGCGCGTGGCGTCATGTACAAAGACAAACAGTACGCCGCGCCGGCAGAACACCGGTAGTCAGAAAAACAGAAAAGTCATGCTCAAAGTGCTTTAGTCGCCATAAGCGTGCTCAGTGCCCAAGTCCCGACGCTATTTCTTATCTTTTACATCACATAAGATCATGTTCAGTCTGTGTGCATGCAAAAGCTGCTTGGACAGCAAATTCCCAAGCAATATAAACTAGTTCAAATCACTAATGTTGTCACAGCACAGCCAGCCACGAAACAGTGCGACCCGGTGGCTGTAGTAAATGTTGTGGAAGGTCGTCCAAGTACAAAACTTACAAATGTGCCTAACAGGTCACGCAGACGCACACACAAACCCACTACTAAATCTTTGCCCACTTCACCTGTCCCGCATTCTAGTAACTCACAGCAACAGGCAGGAAGTTCAAGTTCTCTCTTAGATCTGGAACGTAGTCAGGACAAGGTGTTTGTTACTTTGACAGTAGCTAAGAAAGATGTCAGATTGCAGCTGGACACTAGTGCTTCAATTACACTTCTGAATAAACTAACTTACGAACGATTAGGATCACCAATATTGAGTCCAGCTATGCATATGTTGTTAGCTTATAACGGACAGGAAACTCTAGTTTTAGGAACTTTCAATACGTCGGGAACTTTCCAAGGTGTAACGAAGACACAGTTCTTTCTGCCAAATGTTCCCAGAATACTTTTGACTAAGATTCTTTTGACATTTTTGGATTGAGAATCCACAAGTCAGAGTTGCAAATTTCAACAGATGTGCCTACAGACAAGCTTCAAGCTCTTTGTGACAAATTTAGTGAACGATATAGTTCAAGTGTCACTCAAAGACAATGCACAACCAAAGTTTTTTCGAGGTAGACAAGTGCCCATTGCCATTAGGGAGCAGGTCGCTGGACAATTACGACAATGGCAAGCTCATGAGGCCATCAAGCCGATCAATGCAAGTCACTGGTCTTTCCCATTAGTCATCCTTCGCAAATCTTCAGGACGTCTTCGACTGTGTGTTAATTTAAGTCCACCGTGAATTCTCATACATTGATAGACATGTACCGCTTGCACCACCCAGGGGATGGACAGATTAGGCGAGGATCGTTATTTTTCCAAGATAGATTTAGCACCTGCTTACCTCCAGTTGCCTTTGGATGACTAATCAAAGAATTTTTCGTTTATTAAAACTCATCTCTGGTTATAGAATTTCAACATCTCCCTTCCGGTAGTGCCTCAGCACCGGCGATTTTCCAACGCTTTTTAGAACAAGTGACTGCCAAGGTGCCTTCTTCCTCAAATTGTCTGGATGACATTGTCGTGTCTGGACGCTCTGCACAAGAACATTTAAAAAATCTCGAGTCCCTTTCTAAGTACTATTATCAGCAGGCCTCAAGTGTAGTAAAGACCAGTGCCCTTTTTTCCAGACGGAAATAGAATATCTGGAACACATTACTGTGCAGGGTATTCACCCCACCCTGACTCATTTGCGAGTTATTAAAGATTTTCCGGCTCCCAAAAATATAAAGAAACTGCTATAAGCTTGTTCCATTAAGGTTTGGGTAGCAGCCGCAAGAAATCTCCTTCTTGCCAGAATGAGATTTTTACTCTGCAGCGGAGTGTGCGCTGATATGAAATCTCCTTCTTCTTCTAATATTTCGGCTGTATAACGTTCAGATATTTTCAGAGTGAGCCGCAAGACAGCCGCTCCAGTGCTCGCTTCGTCCCTTTATACTGTAGCACCGCGCGACTGCACATGCGGCCACAGATGCAAATGCGCCAGAGACGTTGGTCGGCGGCAGAGACGTGCATAATGTGCGAGTTGTATCTATGACTCCGCAGTTGGTCTGTGTTGTCATATCGATGTATCATTGTGAGCTGCACTGTGACGACGTCTTTGCGAGTTTATTACAGCAAGTGCCGGATTCCAAGATTTATCAAGATTGAAACCACTATCTCTATTAATTAAATTCGTCGTCAAGCGAATTTCAATTGCCTCCTTTACTATCGAGTCCCAAAAGAATGATGCAGTTGCCAAAATTTCGACGTTGTCATACAACATACTGTGACCATTATCAATACAGTGCTCTGCCACTGCCGACTTGTTAGGTTGTAAAAGTCGTGTGAACCTCCGGTGTTCTGTGCATCTTTCTTGGACAGTACACGTTGTTTGTCCGATGTAAGAAAGGCCACATTCACGTGGAATTTTGTAAACTCCGGATTTTCGGAGCAGCAGATCATCTTTGACGGAGCCCACGAGTGTAGCTGTCTTGGGTGGAGGACGAAAAACCACTTTTACTTTGTGTCTGCCGAGAATGCGTCCTATTTCTGATGAAAGACTACCCACATATGGCAGGAAGGCCATCGATTTAAAGGTTTCTTAATCTTCTTCTGCTTTCTTGGTGGCCTCATTCGGTTTCATTTTCAGTGCCCTCTGTATTTGTTGCGGAGAGTACCCATTGTCTTCAAACACTCTTTGTAAGTGGGAAAGTTCATCTTGCAGACTGCTTTCGTCAGAAATAATATGCGCGCTGTGAGTCAAAGTTCGGAGAACACACTTTGTCTGGGCAGGATGGTGGCAGCCATTTGCACGTAAATACAGATCGGTGTGCGTCGGCTTCCCATACACTTCATGTCCCAAAGTGCCATCCTCTCTGCGCCGAACCAAAACATCCAAGAATGGAAGGCATCCCTCCTTTTCAATTTCCATTGTGAACTTTATTTGATCGTGGAGGGAGTTCTGATGTCTTAAGAAGTCTTGCAAGTTGTCTTCACCATGGGGCCAAACTATAAAGGTGTCATCAACATACTTCCAGAATACCATGGGTTTCAAGTCAGCAGATTCAAGCGCCATCTCCTCGAAGTCCTCCATAAATAAATTGGCCACCAGAGGGGATGAGGGACTACTCATGGCGACTCCGTCCGTCTGTTCAAAAAATTCGTTGTTAAATAAGAAATATGTGACGGTCAGAACATGTTTAAATAAAGCTGAAATCTCTTATTTGTCCGTCGCTGACATAGAAGATCACAAACCTTCTTTCCTTCCCGTTTGGCCTAGCTGTGCAGTGGCTAGGGTACATGCAAAGCTTCCAGCGACAGGTTAAATGTTAGCTGAATGAAGTCGATAATTCGATTGTAACAGTGGCATTTAATTTTGAAATTTCCCATAATTGACAAAAATTACAAAAATGTGAATTTTTTTTTACCACCCACATACTCCTGAGGATGGCACATTAACTAATTTGCAATTACTCACCTCAATTACCGACAGCTACGATGATGAATACTCGGCACCTCGCAAGGATAACTACAAAATCTAGAAAACTAGATAAGTTGTTGGAAATGGTTAAGCGTTGGTGAAAATCTCACTTCTGAGTACACAGAGAGCTCTAAGCGTAGAACTCTGCATGGAAGGCGCGTTGTTGCAACGCTGCGTTACAGACATCTCCCACGCTGAACCTCGTCGTGTAGACATAAAAAAAATCGAGCAATTCTACGCCTGTAGTGAAGTCAATCACTCAAACTGGCCTATGTTGAAGATACCGATAATTCGGGTGGCTCTGCCGTCTCCAGATCACAGTACTCCCAGTCTGAAGTAACCTCAATTGAGAGTTGCTTCTCAAATTTCCACCCCACAGTACAGCACAAATCCTGCAAGTTAGAAATCAGGTGCCAACTTTCTTTTGACGAAACCCGTAACTCGAATACGAGAAAAATCCCTCTCTGCACTATTCTGCACAGAGGAACAATTTGCGCCGGCCGAAGTGGCCGTGCGGTTAAAGGCGCTGCAGTCTGGAACCGCAAGACCGCTACGGTAGCAGGTTCGAATCCTGCCTCGGGCATGGATGGTTGTGATGTCCTTAGGTTAGTTAGGTTTAACTAGTTCTAAGTTCTAGGGGACTAATGACCTCAGCAGTTGAGTCCCATAGTGCTCAGAGCCATTTGAACCATTTTGAACAATTTGCCTCTTAGATCTCGCGGGATGCGTCCTAACTCGCCGACGACCAAGCCGAAGTCCGCTCCCTTCGAAGACAGTGGCCAAGACACCGTCTCCAGGTCCGTACCGCTCGATGGCTGAAGGCGAAGTCCTCTTTTCCCACAATTCTCCCGTCTTCGACGGGTACGAATACCCGCCGGAAGAATACTCGGTTTTGGCCAATGTCGAACGCTCTAACATCGCCGAAATCCCTCCAATGCCATTTTTGAGATTCTACCCAGTGATGGTGTCGTCCGTATCGCCCCCAGGCAAACGAAATTCCCGTCTTCGCCACCTGCTGCCCACTCCAGGTGGCTCCGGAGGCCGGGCTTCCTCCAAACGTACCGTATTGTCCCGCGTTTCCGGTGACCGCTACCTGCCGGCCAAGGCGGCCCGGCAAGCTACGGCCAGCTGCAGACTTTATATTCAACAATTTTCAACTTCGACACTTTTCACCAATGCTTTAAGTTAGTAATTTAATCATGCAGACATGCAGGGAATACTACTCGAGAGTGCCTCATATCCATCATAAGTCAATAAAGTCATGACCTGATGCCCTTGCCAGTCCCTTTATTATTAATACTAAGGTTGAAAAGCTAACTTGTAAGTGCCCAAATCCTGGCACAAGTTATTGCGTAAGGATGTTCCGTTTGCAGGGACCAATGAATGTCAGTTGGCTTTTGATCAATTTAAACGGGCGCTACTTAGCAACTTGTGCCTCATACATTCTGATCCGGCTAAACCAGAGGTGTTAGCAGTTGATGCTTCTTCTATAGGCCTAGGCCCCGTTCAGTCGCATCATGTCGGATCAATGGATCGTCCAACAGGATTTGGCTCCAAACTTCTGGCTAAGATCCAGGCATATTACAGTGGGACTGAAAAAGAATCATTTGCAATAATTTATAGTGTAAACAAGTTTCATCATTATCTCTACCGAAAGAAGTTCTACTTGGTCGCGGATCATAAGCCACTCCCTTCACTCCAACCAAGTCTGTTCTGTGACATATGGGGCAGAAATTGCAATGATGAACTTTACTGCTGTCGATTTACAACTATGAAATCTTGTACCGCCCTACGGCTCAACGTTCCTAGGCCGATCTGTTGTCAAGATCAACAGTGGTCAAGAATGATCAGTTCGACTCCTCCGAAGTACAGTGTTGCCAGATAGATGCTCTGGATGCTTCCACAATTCACAATTATCCCACGAACTTTCGTCGCACAGCACAAGAGACAGCTGCAGATGGAAATTTAAGCAATCTGTTGAATTATATGCGCATTGGGTGGCCAAGGAGAGTGAAAGACATTGTTCGGCCAGAACTACGTCTATACTTCACTGACTGTCAAGCGCTGTCAGGATAGCGTGATGTATTACTGTTACACACTGAGAATGACCAGGCCTGGGTCATCATCCCACGCACCCTTCAGCAGGAGGGTTTAAGGTCGATTCATCAGGGACTCTGGGGATTGGGAGCACAAAGCAGCTTGCTCGGCACCATTGTTCATGGCCAGGGATGGACGCCAAGACAGAAGACATGACGTCACGCTGTACTGCTTGCATGGAGCAACAAGATGCCCTACCTCAACGTTTTTCTGGCTGGCCACGCCCAAAGGCCCGTGGAAACGCATCCACAATGATTTTACTGAAGCTTTCTGGAGCACAGGATGGCTGATTGCAGTGGATGCCTTCAGTCGTTTTGTGAATGTGGTTCCAATGAACTCTGAAACGTGAACCAGTACTATCGAAAGACTTAACTCAATGTTTTGCACCGAGGGCGTGCTGGAAGTGTTAGTGCCTGATAACAGATCACAGTTCATCTCACAGGAATTTGAACATGTGACCACAGCGCTGGTCTGGTAAAACTAAACGTTTCAAGGCGCATATGAGTAAATACTGTGAAATTCTCACGAGAGTAGGTCTTGCGTCCAACTAGCAAGCGATGCCTCGAAATGGACCTTCGCTGCCCGAACTCCTGCACGGCTACTGGCATCGCACTCTGCTTCAGCTGTTACACCTACCAGCCAGGAGAACCAGTCACTACAAAGATTCTCATTTTCAGATCCAGGATGCAGTATTCTTCAGGGCTTTCTGGCCCAGACAGAGGTACCAACACTGTATGTTCTTGATTTATTCCCCTACAGGGCCATTGCTCAAAAGATACTGGAACCATCTTCGCCCTATGAGGCTCTGTGATCCTGTCGCTGTGCTCGTTTTCCAGATTCGGTATGCAGACAGGAGCCAGCGTCAATGCCGTCCGCCATGGACCAAATGTCATCTGAGCCCAGGGCACTTCCCATGGAGCTGGACACAAACTGATCCCCGATGCCATCATCACTGCAGTCTATGTCACTGTGGGCGATGCCTCTGCTACCTGCCAGCTCCCTCTCGGAGAGGGGAGGGGGGTGGGGGCATCAAGACTCCAGCTGTGAATATAGACTCCACGCGTTCCCGTGGGGGCTCAGGGCGAATGCTGGTGCGTGCGTGGCCCTGTCGCCGGCTTCAGTTCTGGTTCCCATCCCATCTGCTGCGCCTGCACCCAGACATCCCCCTCGCCTTCGGTTCACCCAGAAGTCATATGCGACGAGGGCCAAGAGATTTGGTGGGGGGAGCGTGATATCGTAAGCAGAGCAATTACTGCCCGAAAACAGGCGTCGACAGGTCGACAACATACTCCAGAGACGGCTTATAGCTCAGCGATTGCCGCACCCAGAGGTCGCAGCAGTGATGCCGCCGGAGAGGTGATATGTGCTGGCGCAACAACAAAGCGAACAGTTCCAAGTCAGATCGACTACCGAGAAGATCGCCTTCTACTTGTGTATTTTGTGCTGCATTGTCTGCTTCTAGCGAATCCACAGTAACCCGTCTTCAGTGAACATTGAAATGGGACGACTGTTTACTATACAGCCTTAGGGTCTGGAATAGTAGTTGAACTGATTTGTACCAAGTTGAGTGTTCCTCAATGAATGTGTGCTATATACGCTGAACAACAAATTTGAAGTGAAAGTGTGTAAATTGCATGATTTTGAGTTAGTTATGTTTATTTCAGTATAAAATGATACAAAATCATCGTCTTCATAAATATTTAACTCTAGTTTTTTAAAAAAGTAATCTATATTTTTGTATAAATAAATCACCAACTAAATATGCATTAAGGTTCTAAGATTCAGCATAACAAATTTTAAGTGAATAATTACTTGAATTCTGTTATGTGTTATGCATTGATAAATTTCAGTGCCATTCCGAAAGCACAAAAGTAAAATATTAAGAAAAAAATGAAGATAATATTACATGAATGAAAATACTTTTTAAGTATACTTTGTACCAGAACTATGTTAAGCACAAAAGCAAATATATGTACAGTATATACAATTACATATTTTGTTCAGAGGAAAATTCAGAAGATGACCGTTTTCGCTTGGCTTGACGTTTATACACATACACGGGAACATCCCTTACGACAGTGCAGCAGTAATCTGCTAAAATAGTAGGGCTCCACTTTCCGTCATACCTCTTCTCAAATGTGCCAATATCTTGATGAAATCGCTCCTCATGTTCATCACTGGCTGCATCACAATCTTTGCGGAAGAAGTCAAGATGACTATGTAAGAAATGCATTTTCAGTGACATGTTGCAACCAAGTTTTTCATAACATTTTATCTACGATCTCCTTAAAATTTATTGCTCATTTGTTCCCTAAGAACTGTAAACAGACTGTCTTAAAACATTCCCATACATGTTTCTCATCACCTTGTATGATTCGTCAAATGTATGGTCTCCAAAAAGCTCTCGAATCTGTGGGCCTACAAAGATGCCCTCCTTTGATTTGGTATCACTTAAGTGAGGGAATTTTAGGCTCAAGTACTTAAACGCGTCACCATCTTTCTTCGTTCCCTTAACAAAGTTTTTCATGAGACCCAACTTGATGTGAAGGGCGGGAGCAGAATCTTTTTAGGGTCTACTAGAGGTTCACTCTTAATGTTCTTTATACCTAGTTGAAGAGATTTTCTGGTCGGCGATTCATGTTTACTGTAATGAGATGCGTGAGCTCAGCTATCCCATTCACAGAGAAAGCAGCAATATTTAGTATACCCTAACTGTACACCCAATAGCAGTGCAACCACTTTCAAGTCACCACAAATTTGTCATTGAGAGTCATTATACTTGATGGATTCTAGTAAAATTTTCATGTTTTGATATGACTCTTTCATACGCACACTACGCCCAACTGGAATAGAAGAAAGCTCATTACCAATATGTAAAAGCACTGCTTTTAAGCTCAACTTTGACGAATCAATAAAGAGTCTTCACTCATCGGGGTTGCAATTAATTCTGAGAGCCTTCATTAGACCATTTATCATCAAACATGCCACAAGATTATCTTGCTTGTTAAAAAAAGGAATGAACTGCTGCTTTCTTCTGCGGCAGAATGAAATGTTTACCTTGCTTTCCAGAAAACTGCGCTGCTGCAATCTTGATGCTAATAAAAAAAATGGTTCAAATGACTCTGATCACTATGGGACTTAACTTCTGAGGTCATCAGTCCCCTAGAACTTAGAACTACTTAATCCTAACCAACCTAAGGACATCACACACATCCATGCCCGAGGCAGGATTCGAACCTGCGACCGTTGCAGCAGCACGGTTCCTGACTGAAGCGCCTAGAACCGCTCGGCCACAACGACCAGCCTTGATGCTAATATCTCAGCCTTAGCTTTAGAGACCTCCAAATCTCTAATGAGATCACTTAACTCATTTTGAGACAACTTTTGTGGATCATCAGTTGATACATTTGGAAGAAACTCTGGATCTTGTGATGTACATGGTTCCGGACATTCAGAATCTCCATCAGAAGTAAACTCGTACTCTGTCGGTGGTTCAGGTATTGGCAATCCTTCTTAGATATTCCCTTCTTGATAGGAGAAACCATACGAAAGTAGCAGTCACTGACATGATTGGTTGGCTCACGCCAGGTCATGGGCTCTGCAAAGGGCATTGAACGTCCTTTCCCATGCATCAATTCCTGAGATTGCTGGCACAAGTGTTGCAAATCACATGTGGAACCTAGGGTTTATCCTGATCACCTATTTTGCTCCCAAAATAACAACTGTAAGCTTTTTAATTAGTGGAGTTATTTTCTGTTTTTGTGAAGCAAATGTCACTTCTCCACACACATAGCAAAATGTGTCAGCACTGTTAACACAAACTCGTGACATTTTTGTTCATTTCAATAGCAGTCAACTTAAACAACTGATAGTTAATCGGGAAATAAATGTGTAAAAATTATTACATGCATTAATAAAGTTCCTGAAGTTGAAAAGGATGAAGACAAAAAGATCACTAAAATTGGTTTCAAAATGTTTATATCCAAAATGTTGCACACAAGTAAGACCAGGGACAATAATATAATCCATTGATACTAGTTATTATGGTTTTGACAAACCATTATAATTTTTGGTTTTAAACTTAACATAAAAGTCCGTGTATAACTATCTCGCCGTAATGAAACGGTGTAAAATGAAAATTATACCTAATTTTGAATTGTCTTTGTGATACTCGCTATCAGAACATCAGAGCTGATAGGAATTGGCTATTTTCATTCGATATACATGTTCATTGTTGCACAGAGTAATATTAGTGGTATTTAAAAAATGTAATACTATATTTTATCGCTTTTGCTGGTGGCAAAGCTTCTGAAATGGTAAGATGTTGCATAGAAAATTTTTACTTGTGGATAATGAAATTATACATTGCGCCAACCAGCATCAGATTCCCATCGAACCGACGAGAACGTTGATCGCTGGCATTGTTTAGAGGCCAGTGATCTATCTCAAAATTATGCAGTTTGCGTAATTACATTGCTCGGACACTGATAGAAAATACAGGTAAAAGAGATCTCAAGGATGCTGAAACAAAAGTTTGATAAAGTAATAGCCGATTGAACACTAGTAGCATTCGGCTGTGGCCATCAGACAATTCGTCGGCAACTCTCCTTCGCTGCAGCCTGAAAAATTTCTAAAATGCAGCATAATAATTTGAGTGTGGAATTAATGAAAAAGAAAAGTAGATTATAAATTCAAACGCGTCTTTTGTAATTAAATTAGTGTAATTATTTGGCCAAAAGTTACAAAGAACAGAGCGACACTTACATTTTGCGAAACAGCCATCGGAAACAAACGAGAGAGAGCGAGAGAGCACACAGCTCCTGCTTTTACATAATCCAAAAACCAATTACGGCGATTGTCTTCAACTTGCTTTACAGTTTCGATAAATAAACATTTCCCTGTAACATTCGTTATCGTAACAGCAAAAAAATACATTCCTTACATTAATTCGTGACCTTTTCTCCTTACTTTACAGATTTATTTACACAGAGAAAATTTATTCTTAATGTATTTTAGCCTTAAATAAGCGATTGGGTTATGGTCTATTAATTATTCGAAAAGCAACATTTTATTGCCCCCTTGAACACTTGTTTCTCATTTTGTCTCTAGAAATACAGAACAATGGTAGTGGTGAGGTGTTGTATTGTATGATGGTATAGTGTTAATTTCCCACAACCTATCATGCACTGAAAGTATTAAGCTGTTAGACTACACATTCACTTCAGTCATCCTCATTCCATCTAAGACTACGACATATTCATGCAACCCGACCATTGTAATAGATATACAAACTATTATACTCCCATCTTGTTGTCGTTATGGTGGCACTAACGTTGGTGTATGGCCTGAATCTCGATGATTGAACATCATCAGTCTCCTGGCTGTTCTAAGTGGGAAGAAAAAATCGTGAAATTCTCTTTTTGCTGAAACTGACACAAAATTTTCTCACGTTGGTGTACAAATTTTCCACTCCAGCTCCTGAAACAAACATAAAAGCACAAGGTATTGTCGACATTTGAGTGCAAAGCTACATATCTTCCGATCTTCTCTTTCTCACAAATTGACGGTGTGCCTCGCTCACTCTGCAAAAACATTCCGAAGTACTCGCACATTCCGTGCTCATGCCACATAGTACAAACTATCGCCCAAGATCTACCACTCAGGCGCTCGCGAAAGTCCACACGAATATCATCGCACAATAGTGCGGAAAACCACATGCGAAAACCACAAGCGAATAACCACGGCGAACAACAACTGCATTAGGCGCGATAGCTCATCTGTGTAACCACACTGGAATAAAATAATCCGTTCCCGAGAAACATCGCACCAAAGGCGACATCCACAGACAAAAAACATACCACAAATACACTCCTGGAAATGGAAAAAAGAACACATTGACACCGGTGTGTCAGACCCACCATACTTGCTCCGGACACTGCGAGAGGGCTGTACAAGCAATGATCACACGCACGGCACAGCGGACACACCAGGAACCGCGGTGTTGGCCGTCGAATGGCGCTAGCTGCGCAGCATTTGTGCACCGCCGCCGTCAGTGTCAGCCAGTTTGCCGTGGCATACGGAGCTCCATCGCAGTCTTTAACACTGGTAGCATGCCGCGACAGCGTGGACGTGAACCGTATGTGCAGTTGACGGACTTTGAGCGAGGGCGTATAGTGGGCATGCGGGAGGCCGGGTGGACGTACCGCCGAATTGCTCAACACGTGGGGCGTGAGGTCTCCACAGTACATCGATGTTTTCGCCAGTGGTCGGCGGAAGGTGCACGTGCCCGTCGACCTGGGACCGGACCGCAGCGACGCACGGATGCACGCCAAGACCGTAGGATCCTACGCAGTGCCGTAGGGGACCGCACCGCCACTTCCCAGCAAATTAGGGACACTGTTGCTCCTGGGGTATCGGCGAGGACCATTCGCAACCGTCTCCATGAGGCTGGGCTACGGTCCCGCACACCGTTAGGCCGTCTTCCGCTCACGCCCCAACATCGTGCAGCCCGCCTCCAGTGGTGTCGCGACAGGCGTGAATGGAGGGACGAATGGAGACGTGTCGTCTTCAGCGATGAGAGTCGCTTCTGCCTTGGTGCCAATGATGGTCGTATGCGTGTTTGGCGCCGTGCAGGTGAGCGCCACAATCAGGACAGCATACGACCGAGGCACACAGGGCCAACACCCGGCATCATGGTGTGGGGAGCGATCTCCTACACTGGCCGTACACCACTGGTGATCGTCGAGGGGACACTAAATAGTGCACGGTACATCCAAACCGTCATCGAACCCATCGTTCTACCATTCCTAGACCGGCAAGGGAACTTGCTGTTCCAACAGGACAATGCACGTCCGCATGTATCCCGTGCCACCCAACGTGCTCTAGAAGGTGTAAGTCAACTACCCTGGCCAGCAAGATCTCCGGATCTGTCCCCCATTGAGCATGTTTGGGACTGGATGAAGCGTCGTCTCACGCGGTCTGCACGTCCAGCACGAACGCTGGTCCAACTGAGGCGCCCGGTGGAAATGGCATGGCTAGCCATTCCACAGGACTACATCCAGCATCTCTACGATCGTCTCCATGGGAGAATAGCAGCCTGCATTGCTGCGAAAGGTGGATATACACTGTACTAGTGCCGACATTGTGCATGCTCTGTTGCCTGTGTCTATGTGCCTGTGGTTCTGTCAGTGTGATCATGTGATGTATCTGACCCCAGGAATGTGTCAATAAAGTTTCCCCTTCCTGGGACAATGAATTCACGGTGTTCTTATTTCAATTTCCAGGAGTGTACATCGCACAACTGGCGATAACAATAATCAGCCCGCAGCGAAGACACATTGCACTGGCACCGGTCACAAACCACAGCGAAACACACAAGAAAGTCAAATCGCCTTTTGTGTGGAAATACACGACCATCCTGCAAAATACCTTCAAGAATCTCTCAAACTAATTTCAACGATGCCCCTCTCACGCACTATACTACGAATTATATACCAGATCGTACAAGGGCGTGTACTGCAATACACACACACAGTAAACAGAAGAAATATGATTGTAGCTGATCTCTAAGATGTTACGAGAAGAATTCCGTCCCCAATACTTGTGTACTTGTTCCGGACTCGAAGATATAAAATTCTATCGTTGGTGTGACACCTGATCCTGTCATTCCGCGCAACCTGCAAAACTGCTATGAGGACATATTAATTCGTGGGAAATAGGACCCAAATAAACAAGTTCCTGTCGTGAAATCGGCACATTTCTACTCTCAACAATTATAATTTATTCAGCTCTGGGATGACCAACTGTACATCTATACATTTGATACGTATTATGAAGAAATACTTGTACAGTGAAATTCTAACAATGCCAACTCTTACGACTAGCAGTATTGGAAGAAGTTCCTATGCTAATTACCATGGTGAATCACAAAAAGATCTAAAGAAATGATTATTACCTTTAAAATTATTATAACTAAACAAAATTTATGCTACTATGCTTATGTTCAGCTGTCACCGACCATTAAACTATCTGTGGCTTGTTCCAAAGGTCAGTGGCGTAGGTTGTCATTTCCTCGCACCCCTCGACCTGAGTTCGGTCCCCGAATTTCAGTTTCCTCGATCTGAGCTCCAGTTCGGTTTCCTCCGTTGTTCAGTTGCGCCCATCTTCTATTGTCATTGAAACCGGAGCCATGGTTTGGTCATCCATTGTTTTGTGGTCCGTATCTTTCATTCCTCCTTCCATTCCAGTTTCTGTTGTGTAGTACATAATTATTGAGGTTCCCATTCCAGTCTCTTCGTTGTTCAACTTCATTACTCCCGAAATTTCCCGACCGTGAATGATTTCCGTAAGGCGCTCGATTCCGCGCATTTCCGTTCCTATTATTGTAATGGTTGTATTGTAGATGCGACATAGGGCCTGCTACGCATCTGTCAGACTTTCCTCTGTGTTCTCTGGTATTTTCTGCTCTGAATGCGTACTCTACTTCGTGAAGTGTGTTACGGCAAATACTGAGCTCCACATTACACCTGCCAGCTAATACTTGTTGATATGCTGACGGAAGTTTGGTGTAGCAGTGACGAAAGATTTCACCGGTAGAGCATGGTACGTCAAGACACTGGTTCTTGTCATCATTGCACCAAGGAACTTGACTGGGCTTTTGTAGCCCGAACTCTCGAAATCTTTTCCAACAATCATCTCGTATTTTATGCGCTCTTGCGTCTCCTTGGACCAGTAGGTATTTAGGAAGCTGTCCTTGAACTCCTAGTAACTTTCACACGTTGCTGATATCCCGCAGTTCGTGGTCGTGCGACAAAACTGACCCTTGCAAGTGTCCGCAAATAAAGTGCAGCTTGTATTTTAAAGGCCAATTTGGAGGTAAAGAGAGACCAAATTGTGATATCCAAGTGCGTGGGTGAGTAAAATTACCCTCATCTCGGAAAATTTCGAATTTTCGTACTTGTAAGTGTTGAAAATCAAATGGCGTCTCATCGACAACTTCCGTTCTTTGGATGCGCTCGTTCGACGTCCCCAAGTTTGTGCTCGCTCCTCAGCATCGAGAGAATGTGATGTTAATCTCACCATGTCTTCTGCTCGCTGCTAACGATATGCAGCTATCCGTCCCTCGTGAATTTGTTTCAGGTGCTGTTGCGTTCGCGCTTGGCCGCATTTGAATTTGTTTCCTTATCGCCTCCTCCAATTTCTTCTCCACACGCTTGTTGATAGCTTCCAGTTGCGACTTGAACGAAAGGGGAGTCCGGACCTCTTCAGTCTCGCTCACTGGAGTTGCAGTTGTTATCTCCGAAGCAGTCCCTATTTTGCACAGATCAGACTCTAATTTTTTCCATGGCCGCTGTCTCATGAAAATCCGTGGCTTCACGTATTTTCTTGTCGATGCACTGCTCCGCGTCATTTTGCCGCTTTTCTACGCTTTCGACCTTCTTGTTCAAATTGATCACTGTCTCTCGTCCTTGTAATCCTACGCGGTTAATCGCTCTCGATGCTTCAGCTGCCACTCGCCTTGCAAAACTTGCAACTCTGTTGGCACCCTCTCCCGTCTTCTTAGCATATATTTAAACATTGCATTGGGTTGGTGTTTACTTTCCTTGACTTGTGTTCCTGTCGCATCTGATTTACCTGAGCACCGATGTTTTTTATGCCCGTCCTCGTCTCATTAATTTTAGCCTCCATTCCCTTTAGTCTATCACGTTTCTTCTCCATTCCCATTAAAAATGCCACTAGATTGAAGTCTTCTTCATTTTCCTCAGTATCGTGATCGTCCGAACTCATACATGATTTCTGCGGTGCTGTATCCGCAATATTGCGTTCTGATATCGCCCTGTCTTCTCTGCCCGCATTTCTAATAAGCACTAATAAGCACATCTGCGTCGATATGTTGTGGTACGCACATATCTTCTATCACACCCAATCTGACACTGTCTGTCCCCTCAAGAAAAGCCATATCGCTTTCGTCTCCCTGATTTCCTTGTTGCACGTCATCGTTGTTGCTAATACCGTTCAACAGCAACGCCTCGCTACGTTCAAACTATGCCACAACCGTTTCATGGCCCTCCTCCTCCATGATGTATGCTTTATTTTCCCGCTCCCAGTCTACTTCTCTAGCCCTACTTCTCGTTATCATTCAAATTCTCTATCAACAACAACTTTAATTATCCGAGCAACACGTGGACAACTTATTATCTAACTCACAAGATATACGCAGTACAATACAATGACAATAGTATACGAGATTCAGAATCAAAAACAACCAAATACAAAGAAAATACAATAGTAAACACCACAAAAATAATACGACAACGCCGCTAGCAACGGCGAGAAATCGGTCGATAAATGACACAGAAATCACTGACACAAAGGCACTATAAAACAAAAAAAACACATAAACAACACAATCAGAGCATTAAATATCAACACCATACTAATGAACCATATTTTGCTTTTTCTTTTGTTTTTTATTTCCTCATAATGTGCACGCAAACTGACAGCGTCACAGAAGTACCAAGAACCTAGATCCTGGCAGCGGTTCAAATCTAGACTTTAATAATAAAATGGGAGGGTACTGTTAATCAGAACTCAGGGAGAAGTTGTGATCTAAATGACAATAGATTTATTCATCCGTAACATCACAAGACAACAAAAATGACCAAAGAAAAGTCACACAAACATTTTATTTGACAAACGCTTTCCCTAACTTGGGGTCTATGGTGTACAAAGTGATCAGATGGTGATCGAGACACGACACTAACCGGAACACTTTATCTGAATTTATACACGTGAATCTATATTCTACCATTCCAAAAAGAAAAATATGGTTTGAAGGAACAGGGTGCTAAGAAACATATATTGGAGCCCTACGCCATAGCAGAAAATACTTTACTCTTCCGGGACGTCACACCACGATGCGTTTGGCGACTGAAGTCATGGATGGCCGCAATCTGTGAATCCGGGTTAGGCACAAAAACTACCCCATTAAGCATCTACATTCTACCATTCCAAAAAGAAAAACATGGTTCGAAGGAACAGGTGCTAAGAAAGATATATTAGAGCCCTACGCTGTAGCAGCGAACACTTCCCCTTCTGCTAGTCGGGGCATCACACCACGATGCGTTTGGCGACTGAAGTCATGGACGGCCGCAATCTGTTGTTAATGGCACGCGTCCGAAAAATGCAAGTACGCGGTCTCGCGTTCAGTTAATTCAGAATGCAGGTAGTTTCCTATAAGCCTCTGAAACCCGTTGGATTCCAGTGTGCAGGTGAACCTGTTTGCTGGCCTGCCAAACGAGTTTGACTCCGTGCCATGACTGTGCGTGGCGGTATATGTCAAATGTTTAGACAGCCGACTCAAGACAAATAAGTACACCCACGCATCACTCGTTGTGTGCGTGATGCTAGAAGCAGTACCTCTGATGGCTCAGAAGGTGATTGGCACAGGCTCTAAGTGACACACTAGCAAAGGACACTAGTCTCACGTTTAGGTAGAGACCTGCAGTTTTTTAGTTGCGAAGCGGCAGTATAAGCGGTACCTTCTCTTTCTGTCCGCTTTCCTCCTGAGCTAGGTAGCAAAAACCCATTTACATGGAGCGCAGTACTCGAAGCTCGGAGAGTGCCGCTTGCTCTGCATACACCGATTTGAGCAATCAGAGACTTTAAAGTTAATTGGGAGAAAAAAAAAAAATGATTTAGCTTCACGGACCCTTCCCTACGTGTTTACACCATGTCTTTTGCTAACAACAGGACCAGGATGGAACCACACCCTTCCATAAAAGGCTTGTTATCTCCCCTGTTGCGTCCATTTCAAAGTTTCCAAAGAACTCACTAAAAGCCTCGTGGTTTCACAAATATGTTTTGTAACGGAATCTGTACGTTTGGGAGCCAGTGACCTATCACACGGAAATGCACAGAACGCTCACAGTTGTTTTGTCGGCTTCCTGCCTAACAAGGGCCCATCCTCTGCTTTATTGCTGGTCTACAATGTGCTGGCCATGGCCGCGGCGACTTCTCGGAGCTAGTCAAGTCTACCTGGATGCGGTTGCCTCCCGACCGGCACCAACCAACGTGCCAGCACAATGAGACTGCAGAACTTGGGCGTCCAGAAATGTTTCCACCCAGGTTCCGCATAGAAAACGTGCTTCCCTCTGCCCACCATCACCATGCGCTTTTACTGCAGTCATTTAAACTGGCACCCTATTCCTTTGAACGCAGGTAAATTCCTTCCCTAGAGCATACAAGCAAGAGCATTAACTACTGCCCACCATTTCATCAAGATGTATGAAGTCAAATCGTAATAAAGATCGTATTCTCTAAGAACATGAAGTGGCGTAACACTGAATCAGAAGTGAGAGTCCCAGCATTTCCTCAAGGTTCAGCATAAAACGTCAAGGACTGTATACAGGGTGAGTCACCTAACGTTACCGCTGGATATACTTCGTAAACCACATCAAATACTGACGAACCGATTCCACAGACCGAACGTGAGGAGAGGGGCTAGTGTAATTGTTTAATACAAACCATACAAAAATGCACGGAAGTATGTTTTTAACACAAACCTACGTTTTTTTAAATGGAACCACGTTAGTTTTGTTAGCACATCTGAACATGTAAACAAATACGTAATCAGTGCCGTTTGTTGCATTGTAAAATGTTAATTAAATCCGGAGATATTGTAACCTAAAGTTGACGCTTGAAACCTCCGACGTTCAGTTGCGTGTTGTAACAAACACGGGCCACGGTCGGCGAGCAGCATCTGCAGGGACATGTTTACGATGACGACCGTGTTTACGAGTGTGGCTGTAGTGCACTGTTGTGGTTTGGTCTAGCTGTCACAGTGTCCGCATGTAGCGCTTGGTGCTATTGTTATTCTGCATTCGTCTCCGCACGCAGACCAACTGTAGTACACCGTGTTACCAGACGTCTGTGATAGTGTAGTGTTGTAGGAACTGTGACCATGGTATATTCGAACTCTGAAAAGGCGGAGATGATACTCATCTATGGCGAGTGTCGACGAAATGCAGCTGAATCCTGCGGGGTGTATGCAGAGCGGTACCCGGGCCGACAGCGACCGTGGACTGTAAATGTATGGTGCGGAATCATTGGCGACCACCTCATTGGTCCTCACTTCATTGCAGGGGCCCAAACAGCTACAACATACATCGCGTTTCTACAGAATGATCTGCCAACGTTGCTCGAAAATGTCCCACTGAAAACGCGTGGACGTATGTGGTATCAGCATGATGGTGCACCTGCACATTCCGCAATTAACACTAGGCTGACCCTTGACAGGATGTTCGACGGGCGTTTCATAGGACGTGCAGGACGCATAAATTGGCCAGCCCGTTCTCCTGATCTTGCACCTCTGGACCTCTTTCTGTGGGGTATGTTAAAGGAGAATGTGTACCGTGATGTGCCTACAACCCCAGAGGATATGAAATAACGTATTGCGGCAGCCTGCGGCGACATTACACCAGATGCACTGCGGCGTGTACGACATTCATTACGCCAGAGATTGCAATTGTGTGCAGCAAATGATGGCCACCACATTGAACATCTATTGGCCTGACATGTCGGGACACACTCTATTCCACTCCGTAACTGCAAACGGAAACCACGTGTGTACGTGTACCTCACCCCTCATTGTAATGTACATGTGCGTCAGTGAAAAAGACCAATAAAAAGGTGTTAGCATGTGGACGTAATGTGCTGTTCCAGTCTCTTCTGTACCTAAGGTCCATCACCGTTCCCTTTGGATCCCTATGTAATTCGGTGCTCTCCGATACACACGATCGAACAGCGGAGGAGTGGTACTCAAGCGTCAACTTTAGGTTACAATATCTCCGTATGTAATTAACATTTTACAATGCAACAAACGGCACTGTTTACGTATTTGTTTATATGTTCAGATGTGCTAACAAAACTAACGGGGTTCCATTTAAAAAAAACTAGGTTTGTGTTAAAAACATACTTCCGTGCATTTTTTTATGGTTTGTTTTAACCAATTACACTAGCCCCTCTCCTCACGTTCGGTCTGTGGAATCGATTCGCCAGTATTTGATGTGGTTTACGAAATATATCCAGCGGTAATGTTAGGTGACTCACCCTGTATATTCACCATACAGAGTGGTAGACAAAATATAAAAGACAAAATACTTTGACATCTGTGCAAACATTCTTGCAGAACATATTTATTCAGATCCTTTTGATGATAATAAAACTTCTTGTCTCATCCTTATGGGAACAATTAATTTGTTGATAGATCGTGCATCAAGATCAAGGTGCTTCCCTCTGCCTGCCTTGCCCACAGCTAATAATAGGCTGCTGTATGGCGAAAGGGAAGGCTCTATAACACGCCACTGTATCAGCTTACGGAGTTCCTGTTTGACAGGCTCCCTTTTGGACCATGGATAGAATAGGTTGCTTGACCGTAAGTTTTATGCTGTATGACTTCCTTCCAGTAAGCATAATACTTAATCACGCCAAGCTTCACTCAAAATACCTCGACGTATTTCTCGAGTAACATGCTATTCTTCTGATAAGGTTTCCCTTCGTTGGATTTGCATCGTATGAGTTAAGAATCTATTTCGTTTTGCCCACTGTTCTATAGTTCAGGCGCAAGCTTCGCATACTGTGAATGGTCTTGCACCCACAGCTCTCTGTTCTTCATAATTTTAACTAGTATTCTTTGGCACAGTCTGCTGTGTTTCGCTTTTGTCGTGATCAGGTTCAAAACAAATTCCTCACCTCCTAATCTTATATGGTATTTCCAATGCGGGAGGTCGATCTTTACGTCCTGTTCCCGCATGAATTCCATGCCTACGAGACAGGACACGCTTAAATTTTTCACGACGAGAAACGTGCATTGATACGCTCCGTTCTCGAATTCTGTACCTATCCGTGCCTGCAACGTAACAATCTGGCCTCTGGCACCAATAGGACCACGCAGTTTTGAACTGGCAAAGTCGGAATCTTTACAGACTGCGCTATTTTGATAAAGAAATTAGCTTCTATCGCGTTTACGCTTGCACCGGTATCTAAAATCAGTGTAGTGGGAATACCTATTGCAACTGCTTGAACAGTGGCTTGTACGTACTCCGAGGGACCTTCAGTATTATTGCCTACCTCATTAAATAACTCTTGATGGATGTCAGTCTCATCGATATATCGTATCATGTTCATCTGTTCATTCAAACTAGTGTCCCCATTCCGTCCCCCGACTGTCACCAGGGAGCTCGATACAGTTGCATTTAGTTAGACATTCCGGAAGTTGTCATCGGTAGCGTTTCAACCAAATAACCCATCCGGACGTCCCGCTTGTAGTTATTCCTATTTTGGTTCACAGGCGCACCTTGCTCTCGATCATTTTGCGACCAATGATTATTGTGGTCTTGATTCCTACTGTTGTTTGTCGGTTTCCGTTTCGATTATTTTGATAACCTTGTAAGAGGTCCATGATTAAGGAATTTATTGCTAGCGCACTCGAGCAAATGTAATTTCGATGGATTGCTCACGCGCTGCCTGCGATATGTAAGCTGTAAGAGATCTCGGACCAAAGAGCAGTGTTGGCTGCAGTAGGAACTGTGTGGCAGTAGAAGTAAGTGGTAGCTAGCAGTCTGGTGTATCGAGTTGGCTGGGCCGGTCGCGGGGAGTGATGGCAGTGTACTACTGTTATATTAAGTCCCATGTATATGTTTTTAAAAAATCTCTTAATAATAATATTTCTTATAAAAATTAACTTTTGACAATCATTCATCTCAATTTAAAGAATTTACTAATTTTTCCAATTCCTGGTCATCTCGATTGTCGTAAAGAAAAATCAGTTGTTTCTTTTTATACATGACAAATCTGTCGGCCAGCATTGCACTGGGCTGTGCCAGAAAAAATTCTTATGGGATCAGATATATACGCGTTATCTGGCGACTTAATTGAGGTAAGAATTTTAAATTTATTCAGTATGATATTTCAGGGCCATGACGCAGCACTGCTGACGTCCAAATTTACCAGTTTAGATTCACAGACAGTTAATTTTTGAAAGGTTACATATGACTCACATTTTTTATTGCGAGGTTACGGAATGTTATACATACATGTTTTATTGGGAGGTTACGCTGAATGTGAATGCTATACATAAATATTTTTCTGTTGGGATGTTACACTGAATGTGAATGATATAATTATATTTTTAAACTGTGGGGAGGTTACAACCTGGATGGTACCGATTACTATTTCATCTCTGCTTTTGAAAGAATGTCTGTCCGCTTTGTGGACTACCATTGTTGCCATTCTGATGTGCGTGTCCGGTTTGCGACGTGCCGCCGTTACTTCGCGACTCGCAGTTAAGGCTATTATTGTGGCTATGTCCGTTGTTATTCGCGGACTGCGAGCCATTGTTGCCAGTGCTGCTTTTCGCATATTCTTGTATTGGGTCCATAGTATCAAGCACTGACGAAAAGTGTTCAAGGTCAAAATCAGGGACTCTGATTAACTTTTCCCTTATGTGCAGAGGCAATTTTGCCTTTAAGATGTGTAATACATTTTCGTGCGCGACCGTCTCGTCCCAGTATCTCTGCCTCTCATTCCATGACCTGGGCTATACGTTGCGGAATGAACATATAAAAACTACGGGATGGACTTGTCTTTTGTCTGGAATAAAGACCTGCAATTGTCTGTGTTTTAACAGGCTTTCTTCCTGAGAGGTCTCTGTTAAGGTTGCAACTGCCTCAGTCTCATCACGCGATTGTTGTACAGCGGGGTTTATAGGCTGATACGCGTCAAGTATGCCCATGAGCTTTGTGGACATGCAGTGTATGCGTCCTGCATTTGCGTATCGATATTCGGTGCTTCTCGTGACGGCTGCGGTATTGTTTCCACCGCACGACGCAGTTCTTTCACCTGTGACGAAACTTCGTCTCGCCGCTGTGGAAGGGTGTGATGTATGTTGTGCTTTATTTGGTTTATTTCCGAGCGGAGCGTTTGTTTTGCCGCGCAGAGTTCGGCCGTCGCTTCGCTCCCAGCGCGTTGTATTGCGCCTTTCCACACTGAATTTATTTTATCGGTGAGCATTTTGTCTTTCTGCTCCATTCACTTGGAGAATTCTGCATTTAATTTATCACTCTGCTCAACTAGTCTGGTTTTTAGCACTTCTTCTTCTGTTTCCATGGACATACTGTCGACATCTTGCAATAATTCGCGCATCGTATCTTCCATCGTCTTCTATGCTGATTGTATTCTTTCCACATGTTTTCATGGTTTGGGAACGGTTTCTCGTAATTCCTTATATGCCTCCTTTAGGCTGATAATATCGGATGCTATTGTTCCTAAACCAGTGTTTAATTTTTTTATTAATTCCTCATTTACCTGAGTGATTTGAGATGTCAGCGCTACATCTCTCTCAGCAGGAGTAGTATTGACCTGCCTAGAGATTCAGGAAAGGTGTTGTTTATGCGTGAAGCAAGCGCTTCATCGCGTGCGTTAATCATCTCGGCAGTTTTGTTGAATAACAGAGAAAAGGGATCTGCGACGGAAGGAGGTATTTGCTCGGCACTTTCAATTGCTTGTGCCTGCGTAATAGCTTCTGCCTCCACATTTTGAGCGTCGGATTCTGCCACCGTCGGATCAGTGCTATTGTTAGCGCCATCGACGTTATTTTCAAAAACGCCATCGTTTGCGGAATCCATGTTTTCAGGTTTACCTATCTTCGTCATAACACAAATTGAAAATATTCTTCGAAATAAAATCTCTTGACAACACACTGAATAATTAGCGTAAATTGACCAGAAACTAATTGTTGTATTACTAAAATGACAATATGGATGCTTCAAACTAAAACAATCCACTATCACTCGTTTTCATCTCGCTTGCGTGCAGCGGAAATGTAGCCATCTTAGTATAGCGCTTAGCAACAATGCCTATTGAGGAACGTGTTAATAAACATACCTTTTTATCCGTGGTGCTACTTGGAGTCTGTTTTGATTCCCGTTACAACAGTTAATTTCATTTATTTTTCGTGTAGCCGTCATTAGTTTTTTCTTGTCTCCAGCAATACAGTCGAGTCATGAAAAATAGATAAAACCAGCATAATTAACATCATACAGTTTTTTGTTCGAGCCTCGTTGGCTGCGCCAATATAATATTACTGTTATTAAAAAAATGTAATACTATATTTTATCACTATTGCTGGTGGCAAAGCTTCTGAAATGGTAACATGTTGCATATAAAATTCTTACTTGAGGATAATGAAATTATATATTCCGCCAACCAGCATCAGTTTCCCATCAGAACGACGAGAACGTTGACCGATGGCATTGGCATTGTTTAGAGGCCAGTGACCGATCGCAAAATTGCGCCGTTTGCGTAATTACATTGCCCGTACACTGACAGAAAAGACCGGTAAAAGAGATCTCAGAGGAGCTGAAACAAAAGTTTGATAAAGTAATAGCCGATTGAACGCTAGTAGCGTTCGGCTGTGGCCACCAAACAATTCATGGGCAACTTTCCTTCGCTGTAGCCTGAAAAAGTTCAAAATACACCATAATAATTTGTGTGTGTAATTAATGGAAAAGGAAAGTAGATTCTTAATTCAAACACGGCTTTTGTAATTAAATTAGCGTGATTATTTGGCCAAAAGTTACACTTACATTTTACGAAACAGCCAGCGGAAACAAACAAGAGAGAGCTAGAGAGCTCACAGCTCCTGCTTTTATATAACCAAAAACAAATTACGGCGATTGCTTTCAACTTGCTTTACGTTTCGATACCTAAATATTTCTCTGGAACATTATCGGAACAGCAAACAATACATCCCTTACATTAGATCGTGACCTTTTCTCCTTACTTCACAGATTTATATATACAGAGAAAATTATTCTTCATGTATTTTAGCCTTAATTAAAAGATTGGGTCATATTCCATTAATTATTCAAAAAGCAGCATTTCAGTGCGTTACTGTCGTATCATTATCAGTGTTTTGTCAGCGCTAATTCCATAACGGCAATAATTGTTTGATCCACAACTGCTAATCGCAAGGCTCCTATATCCAAACAGCGCAGTGACGTGTTCCTGCCACGTGACTCACGACAAACAGTAGAGAAAAAAATGGTTCAAATGGCCCTGAGCACTATGGGACTTAACTTCTGAGGTCATCAGTCCCCTAGAACTTAGAACTACTTAAACCTAATTAACCTAAGGACATCACACACATCCATGCCCGAGGCAGGTTTCGAACCTGCGACCGTAGCGGTCGCGCGGTTCCAGACTGTAGCGCCTCGAACTGTTCGGCCACTCCGGCCGGCAAACAGTAGAGAGCTTTCTCAAACGCTAGTATGAGGCTAACCATGAATTTGACGCTCAATAAATTCTTGATGTGCTTGAGACTATACACCTTCACTTAGCGCAGACAGTACAGTCAACCCAGTTCCTCAAAGGGGGTGTCTTTCAGTAGCAATACGGGATGATATAGAACTGCCAGGAAATTGTAACAGTGGCGATTACTCATTTTGTTTCCTTAATTATGACACAGACTTTCAGAGACGGTGGAGAATGACAAATGAATCAGTTTTAGATACTGAAAAGTTACCAGGAACGACTGAGTCGAGACTTACGAAGCAAAACGTCTTGTGGACAACACTGTGTGCATTCGATCCTTACGAATTTTACTGCTCGTAATATTTGAAAAATGTTTAAAATTGTTTTCATCATTTCCGTATTTATAAATATACAAAAGTGTAAACGGATTAGTCAAAGTGTTAGTGTTATGTTATGGCAGGCAAAAGCGGTGAGAAAAATCTGTATTTCGTCTCGCGAACACTGACATTTCATAGGTTCAATTGTTACAAGCGTAATCAGCGCTAATTTTTAGATTGTACTCTTTCCTAAGTGTTTTACTTTTATTTGTTCTGTAGCTTAACTTCTGTTCTTATGAGTTACAAGCGCGGATGTTGTAGAATAGTCTAGCAAGGAGTGGTGGACGAGAGTTGTGGGTCATTGTTTAACTGGAATGATTTTAATGAGTAATTGAACAGGGAGCACACTGAGGCTCTCCCGCAGAACTGAAGGCGATGCAGAAGAAACAACAACTGAATAGGAGGAATCTGTGCCGTATAGGATGTGCCATATTTCGTGAAACGTGAATTACACCGAGAAACTAAAAGCATTGTGGGCACTAGGGAAATGTAACAAACGGCAGAACACAGTTCTGTAGTGAATTGTGATATAACGTTAGGTAATAAGTGTTTTGGGGTAATCACAAGCGCTGGAGCGAAGATGCGGAACGCAAGAGCAGAGGAGGCGGTGAGGAAACGTCGGCCAGCGGTGCGCGGAACTGGACCATGCGGCGCCAGGAGCGACATCTGGAAGAAGTGAATATAAACGTCGTTCGTGCTAGGCTCGCCCGCTCAGATCGGCACCGGATCGCGGACGTTAGTTGTCAGCGACGTGGGTCGAAATTGCCTGAACAGTTCACGTATTAAAGACTCTAAATTATATTGCATGTCGCCCCTCGTTTGCGACTACTACTTGTATATCTTCAAAGTTAAGTATTGTCAGTTACTTTATATAAATAATGCTACTAATGTTATTAGTTTGAATTGTTGTATAGCATTCCGAGAACGCTCCATCCCGCAGGCACCCTATTATTGACGAGTGGGCATGACCACACAATAAGTCCGACTCGTCGTTTGAAGTATTTGGAGAGGAGACTGAAATCCGTCTGCTAGAAACGTCTTTGTACTATTTAGCACTATGTAAGTTGCAAGTTACTAGCATGGCTCAAAAACCACGTATCACGTTGAGTCAACAGGCGTTGAATCACTGTAAATTCGATACTCACTTTCTTCACCCTCCAGATGAAGCCTGTTCCACCGGAGACGAAATGCACCGTAGTCACAGCAGTCATGTAGCCTATGTGGCGTTGAGAATCTCTGTGCTACAGTAAAAAAGATTGATCAACACATATCTGCAGTGAAATTATAGGCAGAGAATCGTGGGTGACAATACTAAGTCTGAATCTGTTTCGATCAGGAAAACTACGAGAAATCCAAACATCAGACTATCTCCTGAACCCCGACTCTTCCCATATGCGAGTCCAGTGGCCTCACCATCACACGGCCCCTCCGTGCATCATCCATTAGGTTCTTCAGGACTGCTCACTTTCCCTCAGGTATCAGTTCTACTACCCTCTTACACGCAGTTCATGTTGCCCTCTTCTCACGTGACATCGTGCCACCACGGACAGAGGACTACAGGCATATTTCTTATTCCTGGATTCCCGGAAAGCATTTCACATCACACAGTGCCCCACAGCAAACCGTTAATGAAGATACGAGCATGTGGAATAGTTTCCCAGGCATATGATTGGCTCATAGACTCCTTAACTAATATAACTCATTATGTCGTTCTCGATGGCAACTGTTCATCCGAGACAAGGGTATTGTCGGGAGCGTCCCAGGAAAGTGTGATAGGACCGTTTCTATTCTCTGTATACATATATGATCCAACGGACTTGGTGAGCAGCAACCTGCAGTTGTTTTCTGAGGACGCTGTGAGGGTACGGAAAGGTATCGTCGTTGACTGCCTCTAGGTAGATACAAGATGATTTAGATAAAATATCTAGTTAGTGTGATGAATGGCAGGTTACTCTGTGTGTAGAAAAATGAAAGTTAATGGAGATGAGTAGCGAAGACAATCCTGTAATCGTAGAATACAGCATTGGTGGAGTACTGCTTGACACAGTCACGTCAATTAAATATCTAGTTGTTGTGTTGCAAAACAATATGAAATGGAACGAGCACTTACGGATGGTAATAGGAAAGACGAATGGTAATTATCATTTTTTTTTTGGAGAAGTTTAGAAAATTGTGGTTCATATGTAAAGGAGATGCGTATAAATACTAGTGCGATCCATTCTTGAGTACTGCTCAAGTGTTTGGGATCCCCAACATATTAGATTATATACATCAAAAAGCGTATATATATATATATATATATATATATATATATATATATATATATATATATATATATATATATATGGTGGTGTTCACATTATTCTATCCCAGGTTTTCTGAGTTCCACTTTTCATTCTCCCGTTATGACTAATACCATAGTGACAGCATACGCAATGTAGCCCGTAGTACGCCATGTCTGTCTCGCCTTTCCTAGAAGAGAATCATTTCGAGTATTCCAGAACTTACGATGACAAATTGCGGTCCAACAACACATTATCAAAAAGTCCTTTGCTATTTGTTGTCAGGCACAAATGTAGTGTGTTCAACTGTAGGGTGTTCATTTTCCCACATCCAACTGAGAGAAAAGGGATATCAATCCGTAGATTCATTTTTGTACTAAATGCTCTGATGTCTTAAAACATTACTCCATTGCAACGATTTTCTTTACGTTTCTATTTGACTTTTGTATCGTCTAATTGTTCTCCAATAATCTATTATTCCTGGTAGAAAGAACTAATAAATCATCTGTTTGAAGCAGCATGGTATAAGATTGTTCAACTCTGCTGTCTCCGTGTTAAATGAGTTGTCTTCGCCACAAACGTTCTTCTTACTTTCAGCACTTTGCGCCAGGTTCGAGAAATGCCTATTACTGTTCACTGAAATGAAATTTTCTTGAATGACCTACAGAACTTCCAATAACGAAAATATGACTCTACTCTCTACGTAGTATTTTTGTCATAGAGGGAAGAGAATTCCGCTAAAGGTGTTTTACCAAGTCTTGATTTACCTTTTTCTCTGGTTAAAAAGATGCAGTTGTAACAGTATGTTTGTTCGATATAATATACACCATAGGAACACATAGTTGTGATTTTACTGACATGTGGAATGATCTCCATGTGTTACGTATACACTGATGAGCACTGAAATCAATGTACTAGCAGTATGTCATGTTCTGTCTGCTGAACTGGTACTACATATCACTCCCGCTAGAATGGTCAAAGGCACATCACGCAGACATAACCATACGTAAAAGAGAACGCCCTCTGTCCCTCGCACTTTAGAAGAGACCTTTACAATCGGCTGGAGTGGCGAAACTGACCTCGTTCTATGAATTACCGGTATTCTAAGAGCTTGCTTTTGTAGTCCTGTCTACAATCAACAGCAACTCACACGGGTATGCAATCAAGTCGCCAGACAGTGGAAACTGAATGATCTGTTCAGATCATTCCATACTGACCACACAGGCATCATCGAAGTATATGGGCCAGAAAACACTAACGTTGCACTCTCAACCAGAACGTATATGAACACGACCAGGCCCACTACACAGAGGACGATCTTCACATGCATGACGAGTCAGATCATACTGTGCTACTGTGTCCCAAGAGCTTAGATGAACTTTACGAGATCCATCAGTCGATGTGTATAAGGCTTCCTCTGAATCGTGTCCCCTTTACCTCTCAACATCGAGCCACAATTCGTAGTACATGAATGCGACTCACAGTATTCTCTGATTAATTTCGTTTGTTTCTGCAACAGTTTCGCCTCCATTACTATTCGTTGGTTCTCAGATTCTACAAAATTCACCTCAGCTCTGATCATTGATAACTTTATTGACGTTGACTACGGCAAAGTGTTTAATTAAGGATTAGCAGCCTCATTATCTACCTGACAAGGTTTACGTTCCTCGCCATTCTCTTCATGATATTTATAGAAAGTTTTTAAATACGCCTGACTGAAATCCGATTGCCACTAATGTAGGTCCTGCTTCAGGCCATGAGTTCTCCAATTCTTTGTCTTGGAGAATGATAGACATGCTATTCAAGCTCTGTTGAAATGAAATACGCAACTAGTAGAAATTCAGAACGTTCTGTGTTACTTCTTTTCTACTCCTGATTGGCCATGTACAACATGCATGTGTGCAGTCAGACCTTACCTCACTGTCATGAGGAATATGAATGTGTGTACTTAATCAAGATCACTGTTTTACAAAGTGTCAATGTAATATGAATACACACACTTGAACCACAGTAATTGCACATGAGTGACTAAAGGGTGAAGCAGCCCTTACTGAACTGTGCTAAATCAAACATCTATTTATTAAAGTAAAACAGACTAAATGGGTCTAAGATCTCCCTAATAGCGTGAATATATTTATACGAGCGTGAAATAGAATTCAGATCGGTTCTGACCAACATGAATATCTGTTCTATCCTATGGTCTGATACAAAAAGTTCACTTGAATGTTATTTTGCTTATGTTAATTTAAATCAAATAGTTGTGCAATTGATCCTTCCGTGACTCTGTCCAACGATAGCTGCATCGCCATGCTGTTATGTGCTTACCTACCAAATGAGGGATAAAAGTGCAGATATTGTGATCACATATATCATAATATGTACCCCCTTTTATGTATTAGTTGTTTTTTCTCTGTGTGTAATAGTCTTCCAGGTTACACGTCACGTAATTTACTACCAGACGTTCTCTTCACGGTCGTAACTGCATAAGTAAGTGGACTATGCCTGTCAGTATAGACTAACCGTTTTGTGTCCGTGCGTCCACACTTCACCATGTGACCTACTGCACCGGGGACTGTAAGTTATAATGGCTTGCTCTTGTGGCATGTACTTCAAGGTGCTAACCAACCTAAGAACATACTACTCCTTATAGCTGCAATCATTAGATTGCAAATGCAGTAAATACTGAGGGAACGTTGTGCTGCTCACCGTTCTCAGTCACCAATAATAACATCTGTACTTATACCCCTAAAATCCTTTACATATGTATAGTGTGTTTCGAAGTCTTTCCATCAAACCATGTTATGTGAACTACTTTCGTTATAAACAAAATTTTTCTAATACTTTCCAATGACGCTAAGTGACAATTTATTTTTGGGTTCTGTGCCTCAACCGGTAAAAACGAAACCCTAACAGGGTCGCTTTGTTAAAACTGAAGCTCCCAAGTCAGTGCATTCAAAGGTTATGACCATCAAATTCACTTGTCAAAACCTGTAGGGTACTTTCCATTTACCTAGAATCATGAAATTTGGCAAAAAGGAAGGTTTCACTGTAAACCAAAGTAAAAAGTCCAAAAATTGTTAATTTGTAATTATATCACATGAAAATTTTTTTGTCCTTTCTTGTCTGACTTCCTATTAGTCCGTCTGTTAAGTCCCCTTTCTCTCAGAAACAGGTACACGTATCAAATTGAAACCTGTGTCAAATAGGTCTATATGCCCTTGCAGATGTAATAAATATAAGCTTCTAAGTCAATGCAGCCAGAAGCTATGGCCATTTAGGTCACATATTTTGATACTCGCAAACTCACTCATCAAAAACTATAGGATGTTTTCCATTGGCCTGGAATCATGAAACTTGGCAGAAAATAAGGTTTCACACTAAAAACAAAGGAAAAAGTCCGAAAACCGTAAATCTGTGATTTAACATCAGGAGAAAAAAATGTCATTTATTATCAGATTGTCTATCTGTCCATCTGTTAAAAACCCTTTTCTCAGGAACGGATGGATATATACAGTTGAAATTTATGTCACATACTGACGTCTGTGGTCCCATGGTGGTATAATAAACTTAAGCTTTAAGTCAACACAATCAAAAGGTACTATGTCTATGTCACATATTTTGATGCTCCAAACTCACTCATCAAAACCTCTTGGATACTTCCCGTTGATCTGCAATAACGAAATTCGGCAAGAGTAAGGTTTCAAATTACAAGTAAATTAAAAAGTCACACAAAAAATTATTTCTTTTGTCATTTGTTATCTGATGTCAAACTTGAAATTAAAACAATCTGCAGTTTTGTGTTCAGGTTGTAAGGATGTAAGGTGGCAGCTTGAATGAATGTCAATTTCACACCTTGAATGAGATTTTATACGTCGCAACAAGCAGATGAATATGTTGCCTGACATACTTGAGCGATAGTGAGCAGATTTGCCTATCAAAATGTACAGTATGTGATGCAAAGGGATGACACTCGATTCGACGGTATTAATACACCAAACCCAAATCCTGCATGTCAATGAGCAAAAGCTGAAAAAAGCTGCTGGAGGAAACGTTTTAGTTAGGTGGCAGACACGAGTTGTGTCGTCACAGCCCACATACAACAAAAGGTTTCTACCAGGGGGTTGGTGACCTGCGGCGGGAGGGACAACAAATGCGCCAGGCAATACATCAAGGTGAGTAGGTATCGGGCCAGCGCTGCACACGACGGAGAAATTCTTTAGAAAACTGCGTTGGGGAATTTCCAGATGGATAGAAACAGACCAGCGACGCCGTTGATCATGTGAAGGGCCGGTGGTATGCTCATGATGTACGCGTGTAACTTTTAGGCATCGGGAGCAGGTACAAAATGTCCAACAGGCTGAAATTTTGCGATTGGCAGTGGTAGTTTCCACAAGATGAAAGGAATGCTCCCATTGGTTTGAAAAAGCCATGACATGAAGCACATAAGGACACACTTGGGGGACAGTTTGCTAGGAAAGACACAATAGCGAAAACTTCAGAGACTCTCCTCTGAACCAAAGCATAGAACAGGGCGCATAACGCTCTGTACGACGCCAAAAGAGGAATTTTTGTGTGAACACTGCGTTCAATTTGGCTGACATTCAGCTAGAAATTAGCTAAAGAGTCGTTGAGCTCCAATAACAGAGAAACGAAACAGCCATGTAGTTAATTGTCCTTGCGAGAACTGAGAGGGCACTGAAGTATACATGCTGCTCCATCTATGCACGTGTATATCACCATATTTTCCAGATTAGGAATGAGTGCATGTTTTACCACCTAACGAGAAACATAGGACAGTTTCAGATGATAAAATCAGTAAAGATTTTGATTAGCTTTTTGTAGGATTTTCAGAGGGCAGGAGCAGCCATGCAGCCGACAGTACGTTGCAGCTAAAGGTAAAGGCCACTGGCAGAGGCATAGACTTGTTGGTTCACCAGCTTGCGTCCACTGTGAACGCAAGCAACCTTGAGTAATCTTTTGCTCACCTTGTCACAAAAACTAACCATCCTCCACGGACTTGATTGTCATCCTAAATAGTACAGTACTTAGAACCGGAATCGGATGATTTGTCGTAATATTGGCCAACTTCACAGTCTAGGAGTAAGAAAAACCTTGTAGAGAACCTTCTATTTAAATTTCATGTTGTAGTGTTCAATGTTATTTCCTCTAATCAGGACGTAATACATTATCTTGACAAGTGTCCCGAAATAGTCATGTCAAAATCTATGTAAATACGTGTGCTTCTTTGACAACCAGCCAGAAATTAAATAAATTGTGTACAGCTAAACACCAACGTGCTCTGTCATAGATTAAGGGTCCACTCTTAATCCAAAAAGTTTATTCTAGTGACGCTAACGCACTCACAGGGTGTTTTTGCTGATGTCTGACGAATGTGAAAAGGAGATTGACTGTGTCGCAGTGGTAAAAGTCAAACATCAGACAAGGAATTACTTCATTGCTTGTGTGTCGAATTTCGGAATTTATCCATCATGAGATGCCCAGGAGAGGATACTGAATATAGAAATTGTTTTTTAGGGTGTCTGTGAAAAAAGCATTCACAAACTACTCTCCACACATAATTAAGTTTGTACAGAACCTTCAGTGGGCGAGTCCTACTCGCGTCTGGCCAATGTTCAGTTATGCTTCTGACACAGCATAGGCACTCTGCACCATGGGTATGTAATGAGTATTGCCTACAAACCAATCAGCTGCTCTGCATGACAGCCTATGGCCGAGCCAGAACCTGTTCTGAGAGGTAATATAACAACAACAAGAACTGCAGCAGACTGCATGTACTACGTGCAGTTCGTTAGTTCCTGTACCACGATACAGCTTCCTCGTTGCCCCTGCCGAAGTCGAAACACTGTGTGTTGATGAACGCTGCAGATCATACAGCAGAATAGTCATGAACGCTTATAACGCAGCAGAACCAGCGGATATTCATTTGCTGTATGGTGAAGCTACACTATGTGATCAAAAGTATCTGGACACCCCCAAAAACATACGTTTTTCATTTTAGGTGCATTGTGCTGCCAACTACTACCAGGTACTTCATATCATGGACCTCTATAGTCATTAGAAATCGTGAGAGAGCAGAATGGGGTGCTCTGCAGAACTCACGGACTTCGAACGTGATCAGGTGATTGGGTGCCACTTGTGTCATACGTCTGTACACGAGATTTCCACACTCCTAAACATCTCTAGATCCACTGTTTCCGATGTGATATTTAAGCGGGAACGTGAAGGGATACGTACAGCCCAAAAGCGTACAGGTCGACCTCGTCTGTTGACTGACAGAGACCGCTGACAGTTGAAGAGGGTCGTAATGTATAATAGGCAGACATCTATCGAGACCATCACACAGGAATTCAAAAATGCATCAGGATCCAGTGCAAGTACTATGACAGTTAGGTGGGAGGTGAGAAAACTCGGATTTCATGGTCGAGGGGCTGCTCATAAGTGCACATCATGCTGGTAAATGCCAAACGATGCCTCGCTTGGTATAAGGAGCCTAAACATTGGACGATTTAACCGTGGACAAATGTTGTGTGGATTGGCGGATCACCATACACAATGTGGCGATCCAATGGCAGGGTATGGGTATGGCGAATGCCCAGTGAAAGTCATCTGGCAGCGTGTGTAGTGCCAACAGTAAAATTCGGAGACGGTGGTGTTATGGTGTGGTTGTGTTTTTCATGGAGGGGGCTTACACCCCTTGTTGTTTTGTGTAGCACTATTACAGCACAGACCTACACTGATGTTTTAAGCACCTCGCTTCCCACTGTTGAAGAGCAATTCGGGGATGGCGATTGCATCTTCCAACACGATCGAGCACCTGTTCATAACGCACGGCCTGTGGCGGAGTGGTTACATGACAATAACATCCCTGTAATGGACTGGCCTGCACAGAGTCCTGACCTGAATCCTATAGAACACCTTTGGGATGTTTTGGAACGCCGGCTTCGTGTCAGGCCTCACCGACCGACATCGATACCTCTTGTCAGTGCAGCACTCCGTGAAGAATGGGCACGATTCCCCTAGAAACCTTCCAGCACCTAATTGAACGTATGCCTGCGAGAGTGGAAGCTGTTATCAAGGCTAAGGGTGGGCCAACACCATATTGAATTCCAGCATTACCGATGGAGGGCGCCACGAACTTTTAAGTCATTTTCAGCCAGATGTCCGGATACTTTTGATCACATAATGTAGAGACTATGGAAGCTTAGCAGCACATCTGTTCCAGTAACACTTTTCCAGTAGAGAACTGCTACATAACCTACTGTGTGGGTATGGGACCTTCCATTCATGGCATGAGGGCGCCAACACAAGAGATTTTTGTACGCTGCAATTTGAAGAGGAAATGCAGACGGAGTTCAGGATAACTCGTCTATAAGTACACTATCGATCGCAAGACATATGGGCGTCATTCATACCAACGTACAGAGAGTGTTTTATCAACACCGGTCACTTCCCATTCGACTCGCAGAAATACAGATCCATGAACCGACTGACTTGAGACTGTAGGCGACTGTCACAGTGGTTTATGCAGCAGTGCGATCCTGGGCCAGAAGTTGCATCGTCTGTGTTGTTTCTGACGTAGAGTGTTTTAACAGCCACCTGGGAGCAGAGCAAAACCCAAGTGCAGTCTTGGTCTCTCATCACCAACAACTTTTTTCAGTAGACATGTAGGCTGGCATCGTCGGTGAACACATTATTGGACCCTTTATTCTTCCAACTCTTCTGGGTGGGTATGGGACCTTCCATTCATGGCATGAGGGCGCCAACACAAGAGATTTTTGTACGCTGCAATTTGAAGAGGAAATGCAGACGGAGTTCAGGATAACTCGTCTATAAGTACACTATCGATCGCAAGACATATGGGCGTCATTCATACCAACGTACAGAGAGTGTTTTATCAACACCGGTCACTTCCCATTCGACTCGCAGAAATACAGATCCATGAACCGACTGACTTGAGACTGTAGGCGACTGTCACAGTGGTTTATGCAGCAGTGCGATCCTGGGCCAGAAGTTGCATCGTCTGTGTTGTTTCTGACGTAGAGTGTTTTAACAGCCACCTGGGAGCAGAGCAAAACCCAAGTGCAGTCTTGGTCTCTCATCACCAACAACTTTTTTCAGTAGACATGTAGGCTGGCATCGTTGGTGAACACATTATTGGACCCTTTATTCTTCCAACTCTTCTGGGTTGCCAGATGTGTCACAACTTTTTGGCAAATGGCCTGCCCAAGCTGCTAGAACGTGTTCTGTTGAGCGTACGAGTTAAAATGTGATTTCAATATGATGGCTCACCACCACATGTTAACTGTTGTAGGCACCAGCACCTTATTGACACGTCTGCTGTGAACTTGATTGGGAGAGGTGGTCCTGTGCCATCTCCCACGTGGTCACCCGACCTCCTCCTAGATGATTTCTTCTTGTGGGGTCACATGAAAATTAACGTGTGTTCTGTTCCTGGCGAACCTACAACACATTGTCGTTGAACGGATAGAGCCAACATGTAATGCCATTCAAACTACTCCTAGCATCTTCGAGAGACTCCGCCAAGCAATGCATCAGCACTGTAACGCGTGTATTCAGATTGGAAGCTGCCACTTTGAGCACCTACTTTAGGTTCATCTGCAGACTTTTTAATGTAACAAGAGTCACATCGACTTCATGTTGGAATGTACTGAACATTTTGTAACCCAACGTGACACTTCCTTTCCATTACTTCTAATTAGTTTCATATGTGCCTGTTTACTTAATAGTTCTGCAGCGAAGAAACAGGGAATACATTAACTATGACAGACTTTAAAATTATCTTTTTTCTGCTTTTGACACGTATTGATTTTCTTGTGGAGAGTCATTCGGCTTAAAAGCTCACTTTTTTCGTGTTTTGTCTTGGTAGCCATAGTGGAAAAACGTGAAGCTTGAAAGGTGGCTACACTGAGTCACAGCGCCAGAGATTGCGCCAAAGAGTTTTATTCCGCCGTCTCCACTGGCAGTGCTTGTTCAGAAGTTGTGGTGGTTAGTGCTTTGCTGAGAGGATGTTGATAGCTGTACTATTTGAGGCCATGTCGTGTGCAGTTGTTTTGATGGGCTAGACAGCAGATGTTGTTCGAATGGAGATGTTGTAATGATCAGAGTGTATTTTTAGTCAATATATATGAAGGTAAAAAACATTTTTTTTTTAATTTCCTAACTAACAATGCCTCTTGGTCACAGGTTTAGTCAACAAAGCATCTGGCTTGTGTTCATGTATTAGAGTGTAATTCTGGTTCCTATGTGCAATTATAGTGTTTCTGTTTTTTTTAATTACTTCAGTGTAAATGGTGCTTAAAATACCTTGTCTTATTGAGGAAGAACCGTGCCAGATGTGTACGTTGAATCACACTTCCACACACAGAACAATTACACTTGTGCTTTGTTGTTTCGTAGTTTGTTTCGTAGCTTTTATAGTTGCTGGGGACTTAATTAATTAATTGTATGAAAGCAAATTTCCTTCCATTCTTTGTTGTTATTCAATGCAGTCAGATTGCGTGCTAATACTGCTCAGGGCCAACCGGTTACGAGACTGCGTAACCGGACAAACAGTGACTAAAATTAAAATTATTTGCATTATATTTAATTAAGCCCCCATGCACGTGGCGACCGCTGCTTCGGATCGTCCCTTGGAATTCTTTTGATAGTAAAAATAGCAGACAGTAGTATTGTTGTAGTAATTTGTAGTTTAGTAATTGTAGTCTATAGTGCATGTGTAGATTTGGTAACTGAACATTTTTAGTTGTCTTGTCTTTCTTCTAATGGTATTTTTGCAGATTAATTTTTGATGTCTTGTACATGCATTTGACAATTTTGTGCAATTATGAAGATTTCAATTGTTCGTTAATCGTGTTTGAGGGAAGCACTTCGTGTGAATGGTATTGTTGGTGATGAAGTGTCATATTGTGTGTAATTTTCGTATAGTGACGAGTTTTGTATGTTTTGTAAATGATTACGCGATCGATGAAAAAGGCAAAAATGATGGATAGTGAGAATGACGAAATTGTTAACATGGCGAACTCGCTAACACAGGAGAACAGTATGATGAATAATGAAGTAGAAAACAATTTAATAAGCAGGGAAAATAGTCCGGAACCAGTTCAAAACTTTTCACAATTAAAGAATTTTCAGAATACGAGATTAACGACAGAAGATTCTGGAATAGTATCGAACGCAGATAGCTCTACAGCTATGACGAAGGAAGCTGGTTTTGCGGGAAATGTTAGGGGCGAAAAGAATTTCGAACCAGTTAATATGGAGCAGTTGATGAGTGCAATATTTAATTTGGGATCTGAATTAAAAACAGTGGGATCACAGTTACGATCTGAATTTAAAACAGAGATGGGAACTTTGGCAACACGTTTAGAAACTGATATGGGAACAATGGAAACACGATTAGACTCACGAATAGGGACATGTTTCAAAAATATGAAAGATGAATTAAAGAAAGAAATTAGAGAAGAAGTACAACCGATTTTGAATGCTCACAATAATAGATTAATTTCAATAGAAATTAGACAGAAGGAACAGGATAGAGAACAGGAAGAAAGAGATCGCGTGATAGTACAAAAATTTTCAGAGTTAAATTTACAACGTGCACACGATAAGGAAGAAATATTTGAGAGAATCGAGGAATCCGTACCAAATGACAGAATAAATAACCTAACGCAACAATATGAACAGTTAACTACTAACTGTGTCAATACTGAAACCCGAGTCGCGACACTTACGGAAGACGTAAATAAACAGAAAGAAAAAATAGGTGATTTATCGGAAAGAGTTGAGGAGATTTCAGATAAATTGACAAATCTTAGTTCACATGGGGACAGAGATTCAGATGATACAGCTCCATTGCCATTTGCAGAAACCGAAGAGTACCAGAACATAAATAAACATGTTGAAAATCAGGGAAAATTTAATGAACGTGTTAAAAGGGAATTTGAGGCATTACGAAAGCAAGTCAAACAAATTGAAAGCGAAATCGTAGGAAGAGGCAGCAGAAGAAATTTAGAATCACAGATAGCAGAGGGCTTTGAAGAAAATAATTTATTTCATTTACGAGATGCAAGAAGAGAGCGCCAGGCGCGAGAACTTGACAATAATCGACATTCGGACTGGGATAGACGCGGTAGGTCTTTGTCGCCACGAGGCGAAAACATTGACTATAAGCACTTTTTAACTGTTCGGAAATTTAAGATCTTTCGCAATTCTAAGAATGACATACATCCATGTTCATAGTTAGATCAATTTATGTACGCACTTCCACCAAATTGGCCACTAAGTCACAAACTGGAATTTATGTGTGGCTATTTAAGTCCTCAGGGGATTCACTACACTAAGTGAATATGTGCCATAGCGTGCACAGGGCCCCGAGCTGTAGTAGTGCTATTTCCCTTTTAGTTTTCTGCTCTGCTGCCTACTCTTTTACTATTCTTTGTATCTATCAAAACAACTCTTCGACTATCAATCTATCTAGAGAGTCGGTAAAGAATAACCGGATATGACTATTCTATCTAAAAGTGATCTCCGAAATTACCGTTTGGACTTACTGTATCTTCAGCAGCATTCATTCCCAGTTTAAACGAAATTTTACCTGTTGATCTTCGTAACAATATTACTTCATATGTTGACGATATTCTTATTGCTAAACGTTCTTTGAGTGAGCACAACAAAATTTTGGATTCATTATTACGTATTTTGCAAGAGTTGGCATTACAGTGAACTTGGAAAAATTTGAATTTGGTCGTTCTCAGGTGAAATTTCTTGGTCATATTATTTCCACAGAAGGTATTCTTCCTGATCCAGAGAAACTAGATGCTATTCGTAATTATGCTGTTCCTACCACAAAACGTGATGTTCGTAGTTTCCTTGGTGTCTGTAATTTTCTTAGACGCTTTGTTAGATTGGACGATTTGGCCACACCTTGTTTATGTGAACTATCTGGAAAGAATTCTAATTGGTGTTGGGATGAGGAAGCTCAATCAGAATGCTTTAGTTGCTGCTCCACTTCTTGCACATCCAGATTTATCTAAAGATTTTTGTTTGGCGACGGACTCATCATACAAAGGCCTAGGTGCACACTTATTTCAATAGATAGAAGAAAACGGCGTTGTAGTACAGAAAACTATTGCATTTGGAAGTCATCTTCTCTCTAAATCAGAAAAGAATTATTCGATTACGGAACTTGAAGCCTTGGCTGTTATTTGGGCTTTCACAAAATTTCGGACATTTTTGTTTGGCAGACATACTAAGGTTTACACCGATCATCGAGCTCTGGAATTTCTTATGTCAACAAAATTAACACATGGAAGATTGTCACGATGGGCGCTGTATCTACAGGAATGTGATTTTAGTATTGTTTACATAAGGGTTCTTCAAATATTATTGCTGATGCTTTATCACGTGCACCTATGGGTTTGAAACAAAGTGCTGAAGAGGACTGCAAAGAAAACAATTATTGTTTGATGTATATTCAAGGTGTTGCGTTTGAAAATTTTATTTTGTCTTCGCTCCAAGACATCGCTAAGGAGCAAAATAAGGATCCAATCTGGAAGGACATTAAGGAGAAGGGGAGGAGATAGGAAAGCGTAGCGATTAGATAGTATTATTTAGTTCGCACTGATATTCTTTTTAAACTAAAATCGGTCGACAACTCTGTTTGGTTAGTTTGTATTCCTGATGAGTGGGTTAATATATTGATTTGGTATACACATTTCAGTTATGCTTTCATAAATTACGAGAAAATTGCTACTTCAGTAATATGGAAAAACGTATTCGATCTGTTCTTGCCAAATGCAAATTATGTCAAAAGGCTAAGCCGCCAACTATTTCTCACAGAGCACCGATGTTTCCTATCATTCCAGCGAAATTAAAGGAGATGGCTGCACTCGATTTGTTCAGTCCAGTGGTTCGTTCTACTAATGGTTTTGCGTACATTTTGGTAGCAGTGGAATTGACATCAAAATATGTGTGTTTTACACCTTTACGCAAAGCAACAGCTCGTTCAGTATCTAACGCTTTCATCAAACATTTTCTTAAAGAAGTGGGTCATGTTGATAAGGTTATATCAGATAATGGATCACAGTTTTGCTCTAAAATTTGGCTTCGTACTCTACTGCGTCGTAAGATTAAACCAATTTTCATTTCACTTTTTCACCCTCAATCTAACGCTTCAGAGAGATGGATGAAGGAAATCAATAAATTGTGTCGACTTTATTGTCATCAGAACCACAGAACATGGGATCAGTATCTTCATATTTTTCAAAACATTCTGAATGAACTCCCTAATGATTCAACTTCTTTACCGCCTATATTGATATTAAAAAACAAAGCACCGACAAATCGCATTTCTGAAATCGTTCCTTTTCCGCCTTCACGGAAACTGCGGCATTCTGAAGTTTTCAACCTGGCTCTACGAAATATTGCATCTGCGGCAGCTAGAAGAGAGAAATCAGCTAAACGTCCTGGTCGTTTAACAACCTTGTCAGTTTGTCAAAAGGTGTTAATTAAGCCTCACCGTTTGTCTCACAAAGGAAAAGGCTTGTGTCGCAAATTTTTTCTGCTTTATAACGGTCCATATAGAGTTCGCAAAATTATTCATGATAATACTGTTGAAGTAGAAACTCTTAAATCTCGACGCTCCAAGGGAATACATCATATATCGAACGTTAAAATTTTTGTGGAATGACATACTTTTGAGAAACTAACAGTTATACGTAAACACACGGAGAGTACAAGGATACCGCGCCGTGTTCCGGCGGCGGCACATACTCAAAGCAACAGTCAAGTCTGCGCGCCGCACAAGGCAGTCGTTGCCCGCAAACAATGACTTCCTACGTCATGCGTACCTACAGCTGATCGAGTGCTCAGTGCGAATGCACTGATAGCCATAAAGAAATACACAGTCTAATTTATCCGAATAAATTCAGTTTAAAGCTATAGTGACTTGATAAATTATGTTATTAACGTTCAGTATTTTTCAGTATATTTAAGAACTTCAGGTAAATTCTGTGTGTGTCCGACGCTAAGAGGACTTGCTATCGAGAAAATTTCAGGAAGAATGTAATTTCGAAGAAGAAATTAATAAACTAAAAAGGTAACTATTAATTGAGCTTATTTTTCAGGTAACATAAATTCCAGTTGGTACGTACTTTAGACGTAATTTGCTGCTCACGATTACGTGATTCATACGTCGTGTTAACTGATATTGACAATGATTGATTTATGAACAGGGTTGTTACTTGTGTATATTATGCATCGCTTGGCTGCACTGCTTTTTCACTGATGTCATATTTCTCTATTATGTGCCTGCTGTGCTTATTTATTTAAATTATAATTGACACCTGATTAATTGTGCTGATGGGGTTATGTATGTAGGTTATACTTCGTGATTTATCTGCTTGTGCCTTCATATTTACATATTAATATTACATATGAACATTTATTTGCTTATGCTGAAATGATGCTAATGACCTGTTTATTATGTAAGATACATATTTGCAGCTTTGCCTATGGATTGCGTATTTACACATTTCTGTTTTGTTGCCATAAATATACTCTAATTTGGTATATAGAAATGCTGATATAAGGTGTACGAACATGGAGTTTAGGCCACAGTATAGTGTTAATCATAGATTGTTCGCTTGGCAGAGCCTCGTTGTAGGGATTGTGCTGCATCCACTTGTTGACATTCTGTTCTCTACTGGTGTATTTACTCGCTATCGCATGTTTTACTTACGCTCAGTGCCTTATATTTTTAAGATAAGAAAATGAACTGCTATAATTCTACGACCGACGTTGGTACAAGAAACTTCATTGAAGTCACATGAGCTGGAGATTTTTATGGAAGCTGTATAAATGTATGCTAATAGGAAGGAAGCTAACGACATGACATACCAACACTAGGTTTAGACCATTGACAGTTATTACACTGCATTCTTCGTGAGCAATTGAAATAGTAAGTGACACTTGACACAAGAAATACTCCACATGTTTGCTTCTGTTTTGCCATGATTCTTGAAGTGGTGCACACACTGTGAAATATTAAGATCATTCACATTCCGTACTCGTACTTACTTACTGAAAGTTATTCAAACTAAAGGCTGTTAGAGGTCATGTATGCATTTCTTTTATTTAATGATGGACAAGGTAACCAAAATGTATTTTATTATTCATAATGAGTAGAAGATTTGGGTCAGATGGATTACACAGAGGTCGTGTGTGGACATTGTGTCTTCGGATTGCATGGGATGATAAATTGAAGTTTGCACTAGGGTTTTATCTGTACTTGTTCGAGGAGACTGACTAGAGGAAAGAGTTGTTATGGAAGTGAAATGATATTGGCGATAAGGTTTATATGTGTCGACGTATTGAAGAGGTATTATTGAGGTATTGAGATTGTGTGACGTTGATGATTATTGGAGTTTTGGTGGACAAGAGGTAAGGTAAATGATATTGATGATAAGATTTATATGTATCGACGTAAGAGGTATTATTGAAGTATTAAGATTATGTGATGCTGATGATTATTGGAGTTTTGGTGGATAAGAGGTAAAGTAAGTGAGGAGCATATTTTTTTGTTGGTTTATATGGAACAAGGAGGATGAAGATGGCAGACTAGAACACTCAAGTGGAAGGAAGATTGTCTACACACACTTTGTTAAATCAATAAGCAGTACATACTTTTTTTGGAGAGAGGAAGTATTTGCATATCTTGGCACACTGACAGTTGTTCAGCAACCGTACATTTGATTTGGCTTGGCAAACATTGGTCTTGACCTGATGACTATGACGTTGACTAACTATTATTGACTGTTATACACTGTTGTCACTACTACTTGATACACGTGTTGAACATCAAATTTTGACAGAATTGCATTTACACAGTTAACACTATTCAATTACACAGTAGTACTTAATGTGGATGAAAGATGAGTGAGTGTGTTTTGTGTGTTTTCCTTTCCTAATCCCAAATAATTAGTACCGACCTATCTCCTAAATATTATTTTACTAGTTTGTTGTGGCTTGCACTGACACCCATAAATATTATAGGTTTACTGTTATTTGTGTATAGTAATAGTTAATATGACAATTATCTGATATCATTTGTGTGTTTGTTATAATTTGTATGTTTAGTGTATGAGCATTGAGAATAATTTTGTAAAAGCAATTGTGTGTGCATTGAAACTGTTGTTCGTGCTTACACGTATTAACATTGGTGGGTGCCACTTCGAAATGTTTAATTTCTGCTGATAAACTCTGATGAACTGTCTGATTAGTGATAGTGAATATTATGGACTGTTACCTGCACTTGTTCAATATGATGGGTGCCACTAGGAGATGTTTAATTTCTGCTGATAAACTCTGATGAACTGTCTGATTAGTGACAGTGAAATTGTGGACTGTTACCTGCAGCTGTCAACATTACTGGGTGCCGCTGATTGAACTGCTTCTACTGAAATAATGTCACTTGTTTGTGTCTGCACCTGCTCAACATTTCTGGGTGCCACTGATGGAACTGCTTCTACGGAAATGATGTCACTTGTTGGTGTCTGCACCTGCTCAACATTGCTGGGTGCCACTGATGGAACTGCTTCTACTGAAATGATGTCACTTGTTGCTGTCTGCACCTGTCAACATTACTGGGTGCCACTGATGGAACTGCTTCTACTGAAATGATGTCACTTATTGCTGTCTGCACATGTTCAACATTGCTGGGTGCCACTGATGGAACTGCTTCTCCTGAAATGATGTCACGTGTTGGTGTCTGCACCTGCTCGCCATTTCTGGGTGCCATTGTTGGAGCTGTTTAAATACTGCTGATGAAATGTTATGAGACTGCTATTTGCAGCTGTTGACCATTGCTGGGTGCTACTGTTGGAACTGTCAAATACTCTGAGGAGTGCTACTTGTTTATTGAACTATTGACAAGATTGCAAGCTGCTCGCAGAAAAAGTAGGTTATTATAGCGAAACTGTGCTATCTTTCAGAGTTTCAAATCTAGATGGTGCCCCTGCATCGTTTGAAAGTTCATCTGTGGATTTCATCCAGAGAAAATTACAGCAGTAATGCCGAGAAATTTACATTAAACCGTGAGAAACGTCATTACGCTTTTATCAGAGGCTGTGGATCAATTTTATCACACAAGAATGCTAGGAGAAAGAAGCAGCCCTGAAGGAGGAAATTTAAGAGGAGAACTCGTACGAATAATCGAATTATCTAGACTGAATTCGCCATCCCTGGAACACTGATATTTGACCCAACTAGCTGGGTCTACTAACCAGATGTTCAGCGTGTGCGTAGTACCTCCCCCGGTAAACAGATACAGCGATTTTGAACAAGAAAACTTTAAGAATTAGTGTCTCTAGGCGGACAAAAATATTTTAGAAGCGAACTATGAATTTTAACTTTGCTTGGCATACATTCGTTCAAGTGGAGAAGATAACTGGATTGTAGACGATAAACATTACTTACGCATCTCACAGAGTGCCTCAGCCCTTCCGCCTGTCAGGGAATAACCAATAATAAAAACACGCCTAGGGTCACTGGGAAGCGTCAGCAGACATTTTTTCTCCAACAAACGTTGTTCCCCATACACATAAGGAAGACGAAGATATAAAGGAAATAAGAATGGTGGAAATCTGAAAGTGAGCCAAGGAAATAACAAAATTCGAGTGTATATATGATGAAATGAGCATTTGGCGTCATTGGCTGGGAGGCCCCTTACGGGGCAGGTCCGACCGCCTTGGTGCAGGTCTTATTACATTCGACGCCACATTGGGCGGCCTGCGCGCCGGATGAGGATGACAACACACAGTCAATAATTCAAGAACGGTCTTAATCGCATTTATTATTGTTATAATACCGCCAACCGGTTTCAATCCGACGTAGGGGTCATCTTCTGGGCGACTGCTGGTGGTGTCACTCCTGTCTACATAACGGCAGGAAACTATCCATAGTTTCCTGCCGTTATGTAGACAGGAGTGACACCACCAGCAGTCGACCAATGGTGTAAACGCCCAGAAGATGACCCCTACGTCGAGTTGAAACCAGTTGGCGGTATTATAACAATAATAAATGCGATTAAGACTGTTCTTGAATTATTGATTAATCATACTAATCTCTGCTTCTCTCCACAACCATGTTGTCCAAAAAACAATACCCAGTCCCTGAGCGGAGAAAATCCCCGACCCAGTCTGGAATCGAACCCAGGCCCCTATGACGGCAATCCGTCACACTGACCACTCAGCTATCGGGGCGGACAGTATACATCATGAGTAGCTGACAGTCCATATTAAACGGACAGAACGACTTGAACATGAATTTTCTATTCAACTGTGGGTGAAAGACCTCTAACATCACAACATATGACTCACGGCAGAGGAAAGAGAGGAACTGCATTGAAGAGTTAGGTGTTATCAATGCTCCTTTTCTTCCAACAAAGATAAAAAAAAGAGAAATCAACAGTTCAATAAACAGAGATATGCATAAAAGTGCAGCGCTGATCGACCACAGTAATTAGAGACACCGTGATATACAGGGTGATTCAAAAAGAATACCACAACTTTAGAAATTTAAAACTCTGCAACGACAAAAGGCAGAGCTAAGCACTATCTGTCGACGAATTAAGGGAGCTATAAAGTTTCATTTAGTTGTACATTTGTTCGCTTGAGGCGCTGTTGACTAGGCGTCAGCGTCAGTTGATGCTAAGATGGCGACCGCTCAACAGAAAGCTTTTTGTGATATTGAGTACGGCAGAAGTGAATCGACGACAGTTGTTCAGCGTGCATTTCGAACGAAGTATGGTGTTAAATCTCCTGGTAGGTGGTGTATTAAACGTTGGTGTAAACAGTTTACAGAGAATGGGTGTTTGTGCAAAGGGAAAAGTTCTGGACGGCCGAGAACGAGTGATGAAAATGTAGCACGCATCCAGCAAGCATTTGTTCGCAGCCCAGGAAAATCGACTCGCAGAGCTAGCAGAGAGCTGCAAATTCCACAATCAACTGTATGGAGAGTCCTACGAAAAAGGTTAGTTATGAAACCTTATCGTCTGAAATTGGTTTAAGCACTGTCTACAGCTGATAAGATTAAAAGAATCGATTTCTGTGATTTTATCTTTGCTCTAATGGAAACAGATGAATCTTTCGTTTCAAAGATTGTGTTTAGTGATGAAGCAACTTTCCACACTAACGGGAAAGTCAACCGTCACAATGTCTGTATATGGGGCACTGAGAATCCGCGGGAAACAACTCAGTGTGAACGTGACTCGCCTAAGGTGAACGTTTTCTGTGCCATTTCAGCCAATAAAGTTTTTGGTCCCTTTTTCTTCGAAGTTGCTACTGTAACTGGACTACAGTATCTGGAGATGTTAGAGAATTGGCTGTTCCCTCAGCTCGAACAAGAAGCACAACAATTCATACGTATTTCACATTGGCACTTATCTGTCCGTAACTACCTGAACGTCAACTACCCGAGGCGATGGATCGGCCGCCAGGCAGCCCGTGACAGAGCACTTCATCAGTGGCCTCCAAGAAGCCCTGATCTTACCCCCTGCGATTTTTTCTTATGGGGGTATGTTAAGGATATGGTGTTTTGGCCACCTCTCCCAGCCACCATTGATGATTTGAAACGAGAAACAACAGCAGCTATCCAAACTGTTACGCCTGATATGCTCCAGAGAGTGTGGAACGAGTTGGAGTATCGGGTTGATATTGCTCGTGTGTCTGGAGGGGGCCGTATTGAACATCTCTGAACTTGTTTTTGAGTGAAAAAAAAACCTTTTTAAATACTCTTTGTAATGATGTATAACAGAAGGTTATATTATGTTTCTTTCATTAAATACACGTTTTTAAAGTTGTGGTATTCTTTTTGAATCACCCTGTATATTTGCAATGATAACCGTCTGATGCTAGGCAATTATACATCGACTTCGTACACTTCAAACTTCGCAAACTTCATAAATTTTTATTCCATATGATCCTCTTCTACTTCTGTGTCCTCATGAGTTGTTGGTTTTAGCTTGAAATGTTAGCAGCAGGACGCCTAACCTAATAGCACTCATTGTATTTCAATTTTCACCTCTTTTCTCTTCTCCTTGGTAATTTGCAATTTGGCACCTGCTTGCTCCATGAGATTCTGAGAGTTTATTTATAAGCGTTTTCTAAGTTTAACGTCAGTCTCCTCGTTCTGCTTCTCCATAGTACAAAAGAATTGTTAAGTCATATCATTTAAGTGCCAGTAGTTTCGTTTGAATACACTGAATTTTTTAAACTCGGAATTGAATTTGTAAACATTGCATGTCTTCTTTCGAAATGACATTTTATTTCAGATAAACTGTCCAAGACGAGTTAACAGCGATGCAAAGGTACATTTTTTTCTAATTTTTTTCAATCCCACAAGTGTTCATAAGTAGTTGTGAGATTACGAGGTGCCCACTCGCGGTTCGAGAACCGCCAGTGATTGTTGACGGCTCATAGCCTCCAGCTAGCCTGATTAGCAGGACACACGTGCCACGATAACTGGGTGCGAGTTTTCCTGAGGTGCTAGTGAGAGTGCGTGTGACTGCCTGCCTGGAAGTGGTGAAGACGGCCCAGTGGCAGTTGAGATGGACGAAATGAAACATGACTATTGGTATTTCCACTGAGACTACGTTATGGGCTCTAGAAATGCGTTACAGAAAGACCAAGTAAAAAACAGTATATACAATGAAGAGATGAGCTCAGTGGGACTCTAACCGAGGTTATTTGTTTTTAATTGTAACAGATTTTGAAATTAATAACAAATAAATCTCTGGAGCAATCAGGTCATATAATGTGACATATGAAAGATGAAAACATCTAATCACTACTACATGCTACTTTCCTAACCACGAATGTATACAAAAAATAACAGTTAAGTTTATTTAAAATTGATTTGGAAGCGTACCAACCCTATAAAGCCTCCACAGTTGCACATAATATGAGAAAAGCATGAGTTTCCCACATGTTTGCCGCATTCAGCCTAAATCTGTTACAGCCTTACCTGTGATTGAGATTATGTGATCATTCCATTTCATCTCCACAACTTGTTTCATCCAAGTAGTTGCATGCGTTGACTGATTTTCTTTCAGACTTTTTCATGTTGTAGTCAAAGCGTAATGCTTTTCTGCGCTATGTCAACTGCATAGTTTTACTTTTATGAAAATTTAAGGCAAGTTGCCAATGTGTAAGAGGTTGAAAGGTTATAAGTGAGCCAGAATTTTATTGAGAAGTTAGTCACATTGTATTATTGGTAGGTTACGAAATTTTACTATTGGGAGGTTTTGGGGTGTATCTGTTGGAAGGTTACGTTGAATGTGAATTATATACTTATATTCTTTTTACTGTTGGGAGGTTACACTAAATCTGAATGATATACAGGGTGTTACAAAAAGGTACGGCCAAACTTTCAGGAAACATTCCTCACACACAAAGAAAGAAAATATGTTATGTGGACTTGTGTCTGGAAACGGTTACTTTCCATGTTAGAGCTCATTTTTTTACTTCTCTTCAAATCACAATGATCATGGAATGGAAACACACAGCAACAGCACGTACCAGCGTGACAACACTTTGTTACAGGAAATGTTCAAAATGTCCTCCGTTAGCGAGGATACATGCATCCACCCTCCGTCGCATGGAATCCCTGATGCGCTGGTGCAGCCCTGGAGAATGGCGTATTGTATCAGAGCCGTCCACAATACGAGCACGAAGAGTCTCTACTTTGGTACCGGGGTTGCGTAGTCAAGAGCTTTCGAATGCCCCCATAAATGAAAGTCAAGAGGGTTGAGGTCAGGAGAACGTGGAGGCCATGGAATTGGTCCGCCTCTACCAATCCATCGGTCACCGAATCTGTTGTTGAGAAGCGTACGAACACTTCGACTGAAATGTGCAGGAGCTCCATCGTGCATGAACCATATGTGTCGTACTTGTAAAGGCACATGTTCTAGCAGCACAGGTAGAGTATCCCGTATTAAATCATGATAACATGCTCCATTGAGCGTAGGTGGAAGAACAAACTAAAATGAGCTCTAACATGGAAATTAAGCGTTTCCGGACACATGTCCACATAACATCTTTTCTTTATTTGTGTGTGAGGAATGTTTCCTGACATTTTGGCCGTACCTTTTTGTAACACCCTGTATAATATTATTTTCTCTGTTATGAGGTTACAAATGTTTGCACTACTTTCAAATTTTAACAAGATCTGAATGGGTCATTATGCCGCTCATTTCAGATAGTCCTTCACTATAAATAACTACATCATCTGCAAAATATCAGAGGTAAATAATGATACTGCCTGCCAGGTCATTAATATACACCATGAGCATGTAAGTTGTCGAACTGTTACCATACTCCTATTATGTTACAGATCCTACAGGGTTGAACAACCTCATAAGATCATGCGAATTTAAAATAAATAGGGTCACACAACGTATAGCGGTTTATTGAGTGAAAATTACTTGGGCTGTCCCGATAAAGCATGAAACTATTGGCACGTCACTTCACACTGACATATTGATAACAGGAACTATCGAACTTCAAAACGAAGTTAACGGCCAGTATAACAATCTTGTTCGTTGCCAAAAGGCATAAAAAAATTCTTTTCCACCTAAACAAGAACACAAACATTAATAAGTGGACATAGGATTGAAAATTCAAACTACAGCCTCGGTACAGGTGGCTGGGACGTAACAGAACGATATAAAACTAAGTTGTGAATACGGCAAATGATTGCGGTGAAGGTTAGGTATTTTAAAAAAGGTCCTTAGAAAGTGTGAACAAACACAAGTATTCTCCCCTAAGTGGGTAAAGGGTGCAAGGAGTTAGCTGTAAAAATTAGACCTGTGAAATGAAACCCTCGCGCAAATTAAACGATTTCAGGCTTGCATCATCTTGACGGTTACAACGATGATCCATGCTTACCACTCTTAAGATGTACAAGGGCAGAAGGTAACTGCCATACCAATTTTTCTTTTTTTTTTTTTGGGGGGGGGGGAGGGTCATCAGTCATCTGACTGGTTTTATGCGGCCAACCACGAATTCCCCTCCTGTGACAACCCCTTCATCTCAGAGTAGCACTTGCAACCTACATCCACAATTATTTGCTGGATATATTCCAATCTCTGTCTTCCTTTATAGTTTTTGCCCTCTACAGCTTCCTCTAGTATCATGAAAGTTATTCCCCCATGTCTTAAGAGATGTTCTGTCATCCCGTCCCTTCTCCTTGTCAGTGTTTTCCGCGTATTCCTTTCCTCTCCGATAGAGCGCAGAATCTACTAATTACATATCTTACCAAATCACTTAATTTTCGACATTCGTCTGTAGCACCACATCTCAAATGCTTCGATTCTCTTCTGTTCTGGTTTTCCCACAGTCCATTTTTCACAACCATACAGTGCTGTACTCCCGATGTACATTCTCAGAAATTTCTTCCTCGAATTAAAACGAATGTTTGATACTAGTAGACTTCTCTTCGACATGAATGCCATTTTTGCCAGTGCTAGTCTGCTTTTGATGTCCTGCTTGCTCCGTCCGTCATTGATTATACTGCTGCCTAGGTAGCAGAATGCCTTAACTTCATCTACTTCGTGACCATCAATTCTGGTATTAAGTTTCTCGTTGTTCTCATTCCTGCCACTTCTCATTACTTTCGTCTTTCTCCGATTTACTCTCAGTCTATATTCTGTAGCCATTAGATTGTTTATTCCATTCATCAGATCACTTAATTCTTCTTCACTTCCACTCAGGATAGCAATGTAAAAAACAGTATATACAATGAAGAGATGAGCTCAGTGGGACTCTAACCGAGGTTATTTGTTTTTAATTGTAATAGATTTTAAAATTAATAACAAATAAATCTCTGAAGCAATCAGGTCATATGATTTGACATATGAAAGATGAAAACATATAAACACTACTACATGCTACTTTCCTAATCACGCATGTATACAAAAAATAACAGTTAAGTTTATTTAAAATTGATTTGGAAGCGTACCAACCCTATAAACCCTCCACAGTTGCACATAATATGAGAAAAGCATGAGTTTCCCACATGTTTGCCGCATTCAGCCTAAATCTGTTTCAGCCTTACCTGTGATTGAGACTATGTGATCATTCCATTTCATATCTCCACAACTTGCAAATCGTATCATTGATATCCTTTCACCTTGAATTTTGATTCCACTCCTGAACCTTTCTTTTATTTCCATCATTGCTTCTTCGATGTACAGCTTGAACAGTAGGGGCGAAAGACTGCATTTCTGTCTTACACCCTTTTTAATCCGACCGCTTCGTTCTTGGTCACCCACTCTTATTTTTTCCTCTGGGCTCTTGTACATATTGTATATTACCAGTTTCTCCCTATAGCTTACCCCTATTTTTCTCAGAATTTCGAACATCTTACACCATTTTACATTGGCGAATGCTTTTTCCAGGTCAGCAAATCCTATGAACGTGTGGTGATTTTTTTTTAGTCTTGCTTTCGTTGTGAACCGCAACGTCAGTATTGCCTCTCTGGTGCCTTTACATTTTCTAAAGCCAAACTGATCGTCATCTATCGCACCCTCAGTTTTCTTTTCCATTCTTCTGTATATTATTCTTGTCATAAACTTGGATACGTGAGCTGTTCAGCTGACTGTGCGACAATTCTCGCACTTGTCAGCTCTTGCATTCTTCGGAATTTTGTGTATGATATTTTTCCAAAAGTCAGATGGTATGTCGCCAGACTCATACATTCTATACACCATCGCAAATAGTCGTTTTGTTGCCCCTTTCCCCAACTATTTTAGAAATTCTGATGGAATGTCATCGATCCCTTCTGCCTTATTTGGTCTTAAGTCCTCCACAGCTCTTTGAAATTTTGATTGTAATACTGGCTCTCCTATATCTTCTAAATAGACTCCTGTTTCTTGTATTACATCTGTTAAATCTTCCCCCTCATAGAGGCCTTCAGTGTACTCCTTCCACCTATCTGCTCTCTACTCCGTATTTAGTAGTGGAATTCCCGTTGGACTATTAATATTACCTCCCATGCTTTTAATGTCACCGAAGGCTGTTTTGACTTTCCTATATGCTGAGTCTGTCCTTCCAACAATCATTTCTTTTCGATTTCATCAAATTTTTCATGAGGCATTTCGTCTTAGCTTCCCCGCACTTCCTATTAATTTCATTCCTCAGCGACTTGGGAACGTCGGAACTCCGCCCTATTCCCGCAATCAAACGGAATGACCCTGCTTCTCTTACTTTTTCCGCACTCGACTGACATGCCACATACCACTGCAAGATCTGACATCCCAGTCACGCAACACGCCGAGCACTTCCGTTCACCGTAGTTCCCCGAGTGCTCTCTACCCAACGCACACCAAGTGAAGAGCCACATTGGTGAGACGCTGAACTAGCGTTCGGGAGGACGGCGATTCATCATAGTCTTGCAATCCAGGTTTAGATACTCCGTGATTTCGCTAAATCACTTTGGACATAAGCCGCGATAGTTCCTATCCAAAAGACACGGCCAATTTTCTTACACAATCCGAGCACACTTTAGGGCGTAAGGCAATACCTATAGAAATATTGTGACTGCTGCTAGCTTCATACAGGCGATTAGTCACAGCTTTTCCGTGACAAATGGCCTGGTGTCCACAAACCTGCAGCTTCACTCGAGAAGTGTCACTACCGTACAGGCAATGAAAGACTGAGTATGCTATTCTAAAAGTAAACGTAACACATGCTATATACCAAATGGAACAAAACTTTCTAGAATATTTTGATACACCAAAATCTAATAACAACGTAAATTTCAGACTAATATTTGTCATACTTTCAGAGATACGCAAAATCATTAAAAATCAGTATTTTGAGTTTACTCGAAACAGTAGCCTCCTGTCAAGTCCCTAAGTCACAGCTGACTATTAGTACAAAAGACTGATAGTGTATCTAAATTATCAATGACAAGGAAAAACAGTTTTAAGTAAAATACTTCATTTTTCATAATATTTTTATTTTCATTAGAGTTGTGTTTGACACTGAAGATCCAAAAAACTTGTACACCTGTCTAATATCGCATTGGGCCCTCGCGAGCACGCAGAAGTTGTACAAGTCGATTAATGTCTGAAGTAATGCTGGTGGGAATTGACACCATGAATCCTGCTGGGTTGTCCATAAATCAGTAAGACTACGAGAGGGTGGAGATCCCTTCTGAACAGCAAGTTGCAAGGAATCCCAGATATGCTGAATAATGTTCATGTCTAGGGACTTTGGTGGTCAGCTGAAGTGTTTAAACACAGAAGACTGTTCTTGGAGCCACTCTGGACGTGTGGGGTGTCGCATTGTCCTGCTGGAATTGCCCAAGTCCGTCGGAATGCACAATGGACTTGAATAGATGCAGGTGATCAGACAGAATGCTTACGTACGTGTCACCTGTCAGAGTCGTATCTGGACGTATCAGGCGTCACATATCACTCCAATTGCACACGCCCCACACCATTACAGAGCCTCCACCGGCTTGAACAATCTCCTGCTGACATGCAGGGTCCATAGAATCATGAGGTTGTCTCCATACTCGTACACGTCCATCCCCTCGATGTAATTTGAAACGAGACTCGTCAGACCAGTCATCAACAGTCCAATGTCGCTGTTAACGGGCCTAGGCGAAGCGTAAAGCTTTGTGTAGAGCAGTCATCAAGGATACACGAGTGGGCCTTGGGCTCCGAAAGCCTACATTGATGATGTTTCGTTGAATGGTTCGCACAACGACACTTACTGACGGCCCAGCATTGTAATCTGCAGCAATTTGCGGAAGGGTTGCACTTGAGCGATTCCCTTCATTCGTCGTTGGTCCCGTTCTTGCAGGATCATTTTCCGGCGGCAGCGATGTCGTAAATTTGATGTTTCATCGGGTTCCTCATATTCACATTACACTCGTGAAATGGTCATACGGGAAAATCCCCACTTCATTGCTATCTCGGAGATCCTGCGTTCAATCGCTCGTACGCCGACTATAACACTATGTTCAAACTCACTTAAATCTTGATAACCTGCCATTCTAGCAGGAGTAACCGATCTAACAACTGCGCCAAGCACTTGCTATCATATATAGGCGTTGCCGACAGCAGCGCCGTATTCTGCCTGTTTACATATCTCTGTATTTGAATACGCACATCTATACCAGTTTCTTTGGCGCTTCAGTGTGTGTACAATACTGGCAATTGCTTTTATTTTACTACTTGGCTATAGGAAGGAATGTGTGTTGTTACTTATACAGCACAGAAATATTTCTAATCGTGAAGTACCTGTGTGAGTGGAAACGTGAGAAAATCGCCCTGTGTGGCACGCGTGAGTCACATACTACGGGGAAATTTGTGTATTGTAAGTCGCCAGTTTACGGTATAGGTATACATTTGTGTGAAGGAGAGATACATTTGCTATTGCTGGGTCCTAAAACTAGTTTTTTTTAATAAACTGACAAAGAAATGATGATAACGTAATTGGTGCAAGGCAGAAGAGGCGGAATGATGAGGAGTAGAACTGCAAGCTGACTGGCTGTGATGGATCCCTGTAGATCGTAAGAAAGCGTCTTCGCACGGATTATGTACGACAAGACGCATTGTATTCTGGGGATGATGATGATGATGATGATGTTTGCTTTGTGGGGCGCTCAACTGTGCGGCCATCGACGCCGGTACAAAGTCCCAATCTTTACATAGTCCAATGTAGCCATTTTCGTGAATGATAATGATGATGAAATGATGAGAACAACGCAAACACCCAGTCCCCGGGTAGAGAAAATCCCCAACCCGGCCGGGAATCGAACCCGAAACCACGTGATCCAGAGGCAGCAACGCTAGCTACTAGACCACGAGCTGCGAACTTGTATTCTGGGGAAAGAGGTTTCGGGGCTCACATACCATGACGATGGACGTGTTAGCAGTGAGCTCTGAAACGATGGTTTATTTTTCAGCGATCACGGCCTTAAAAATGTCGTGGTGTGTCGGAAATTATTCGTCTGCAGCTTGTGGTCTAGCGGCTAGCGTTACTGCCTCTGGATCATGGGGACCCGGTTTCGATTCCCCACCGGTTTGGGAATTTTCTCTGCCTGTGGACCGTTCAAATGTGGGTGAAATTTTATGGGACTTAACTGCTAAGGTCATCAGTCCCTAAGCTTACACACTACTTAACCTACATTATCCTAAGAACAAACACACACAACCGTGCCCGAGGGAGGACTCGAACCTCCGCCGGGACCAGCCGCACAGTCCATGACTGCAGCGCCCCTGACCGATCGACTAATCCCGCGCGGCAACCTGTGGACCGGGTGTTTGTGGCGTTCTTATCATTTCATCATCATCATGTTCATCATTTGTGACTGCGTCTTGATTGGATTGTGAAAAAATGGACTGTGTAAGAATTGGGACTTTGTACGGGCGCTGACGATTAAAACACCATCGGAAAGTATTCACGAACGAAACGTAAAAACGAATGTACAAATTCCCGATTTTCTGTGTCTGTCTCTAAGCAACTTAAAATCGCGCGGCCCACTGTACGAGTCATAACCTAGAACTAATAGTTTAAAGTGATAAATTTGCAGAGTACTGAGCGAGCATTGAGTCCACAGACAGTCTTGGTGGATACCGTAAGCTGGCTAGTGGGTATTGTCGTGCGTACGAGTAAATGTCGTACTTTGTACTTCATTATAGTACCGACTTGATAGTGGATAGTGTATAGAAGGCGTGACGACATATCGGAATTTTCAATCGATGACTTTCTCTCATTGGTAGTTTCCCGGACCTGATACTTGGAACCAATTTTTGCACCCATTAGATACGTTTAGCGCGGCTGGTTTCTGCTACAGCACATTCATCGTTTTCTTCAGAGAGGGCGTGTGCTGTGAAAGAAGAGTACCTGAAGGAGAGTGAAAAATTCCTCAGCAGGCAACAAAGCGCGCCGTCACAACCTCTGTCTCTAACAATCTGATCGTCGACGGGATGCTGGACCCTAATCTTCCTTCTTTCCAACAGTCCCTATCTCTAACACATTTGCTAATTGGTAGCATTGTCACGTCGGTCTAATCGTTCAGTGCGCTTAAGAGCAGATTTCTGAAGTGACCGCTCCTCTATGTTGACTATTGCGCTAATTCATTCGTTACATCGAACTATTGTCCAGTACTGAAGACCGAATAACATACTTATACTCATTCACATATGCAGCTCCAAGTGTTATACGTTTGAATTTTGTGTTGCTATGGGTTAAATATTTCCGGAATTGACTTAACTTTAACTAGTAGTTTAGTGTCGGATCTGTACTGAATCTTGTTCCCCAATAAAAACCCTGTGATTTGCATTTAACAGAGTGCGCAGTGTGTGCCGTATTTGCAGCCAAAACGACTTCGGGCTTTCCAAAGCCAGAGCTTGCAAAAACGCCAGTGAAAGGCCGGTCGTGTCATTTGCAGCACTGTTTGTGACCCCTGGAATGCCCAATCTCAGGGTAGTGAACTGCATATCCGCTAATTAAAGTTTAAACACAATTACTTTATGAATTGACGGAAGCCCACATTTGTCTGCACCAGTGAAACAGAGCCCTCTTCAGGAATCAGCCAGTTGCGACAAACGGCAGTCCAGCATTTTCAGTACAGCTTTGTTCGGTCTCGCTGACAGTTCGTTTTTTCAGCCCACACCGTTATCCCCTTCCTCCGTTGCCTCTTTCTCCCTTTTAGTCTCATCCGTATTAACTCTGTTGTCAGGCAGTATGAGAGCAATTTGGATAAACCTTTTTCATTAGGAGATCTATTGGCACTTTGCAGTTCAGCCCTTTGAATGTGCTCGCAAATAGCTACCAGGCTTTTAACTGTTACAAGTGTGGACGCCTGCCAAGCCCTATTTAAGTGCCAACATCAGAATTGGCCATTTTCCCGGTCGACCACTGAAACACTGTAATTTAAGCACAGGAAGACTGCATTTGATCTCTTTTGTTGATTTTTATGTCCCCCTAAATTTGTATGCAAATTATTTCGTTCTCGCGAGCTTGCATATTGGACACGGAGTATGTGCGAGAGAGAGAGACAGAGAGAGAGCGAGAGAGAGAGAAAGTGAGGGCGCAGGATGGGAGGAGGGTGGACAATGGCGGTTACAAAGTGACCAAAAACGCGATAACGCTGTTAATTCTAACACAGAAGGTTAGAAAATGTTGTAATAAGTTATAATATTATTTAGCAATTATTAAACGTTCTCTCTCGATGTCACATTTATTTTATATTTTGCTTCAAATCCGTATATGACATGTTTAGGTATTCACCACAAGGAACTTTCGCCACCACTAAAATCAAATGGCTCTGAGCACTATGCGACTTAACTTCTGAGGTCATCAGTCGCCTAGAACTTAGAACTAATTAAACCTAACTAACCTAAGGACATCACACACATCCATGCCCGAGGCAGGAGTCGAACCTGCGACCGTAGCAGTCCCGCGGTTCCGGACTGAGCGCCTAGAACCGCTAGACCACCGAGGCCGGCACCACTAAAATCAACCAACATCATATGTACAGAATAAGCTGTACGTAATTCTGAAACTGAAGAGACGTGTGATGATGAAATTGTCATTTCGAAACCGGAACGGCGCCGTTTGTTCCTAACGAATAGCATTATTAACAGAGATTGATTGACGATTTTACTTCATTGAAAAAATTACCCTACCATCCTCACCTATGTGGTGAAACACGGAGAAACGTGTATAAAGCTCAAATTGAGCTATATGTGATTTTTCCTGACCTACTCAACTTTACGTAGACATACATAACACCATTACATAAAAAAATACAAACATTATTTCGTCCCGTCTGTACTTCCTTGTATAAACATAGCTCCCAATCTATCACATCACATAGCCACAACTAACAGTGTGTCAATTTGAATAACTAATTAGAGAGTATAAAGTATGCGAATGGTGTTAGTATTGTATGAGCTACTGAAATTCATATCATTTTCTATTTACGTTCTTTTTATCTTCGAGTTGATCAACTAGTACGACTGCAATTCCTCTTATGTCTCTGTTGTTTCCAGTTTTTCACTACTTCTTGATTTTCTCCCAATGTTGTCTTTTTCTTTCTTCTGTCCATGTTATTCCCAATTTGTTATCTCCTATGCACTGAAACCCTTTCTAATCTACTAATTTATTCATAAAAAGTTTCTATCTACTGTTCCCAGTTCTCTGATTTTATATCTTTCCAGTTCTTTTTTTTTCTATAATCCGTGTTACTGTCGATTTATTTTTCCAAAAGAGTATTTGTTAGCCTATTCCCATTCATCAGGTAGTGTGCAAAGAACATTAATCTTCTCTTCGCCATTATTTCTGATATTTTTGCTATATTTTCGTAGATGTCCTCGTTACTTCTCAATCGCCAATCATTCTAGTTTTTATTGCACCCATTATATTTCTAATAAGTCCTCTTTCAGTACCGCTACTTTGCCTAGCTTATGGCTTATCGTTTTGCATTTACATGCGGTAAACATTTTGGCTTACCATTGTGACAGTCTGCTTTAGTTTTGTTTTTCTAGATATGCATTGCTTCTTGCAGATATTTTTTCTCCAACCATATGCTCTTTTCATTTTAAACCCCTACATGAATTACTATTTTTCTGGTCCATTGTGCCATATGGTTTCCCAAAGATATTTAAATTTACTAAGTCGCACGGCCTTGCTGTGCTGGTACTGCGAACGGCTGAAAGCAAGGGAAAACTACGGCCGTAATTTTTCCCGAGGGCATGCAGCTTTACTGTATGGATAAATGATGATGGCGTCCTCTTGGGTAAAATATTCCGGAGGTAAAATAGTCCCCCATTCGAAAGGATCACAAATTTAGCAATGGAGGGCAGCGTGGAGAGTAAAAATCGTAGAGGGAGACCAAGAGATGAATACACTAAGCAGATTCAGAAGGATGTGGGTTGCAGTAAGTACTGGGAGATGAAGAAGCTTGCACAGGATAGGGTAGTATGGAGAGCTGCATCAAACCAGTCTCAGGACTGAAGACCACAACAACAACAAGTCGCACTATTTACCTATTTGTGTTTCTATATATTTTGGTGCACTTTTACATTTGTAATGAATTCTTTTTTCAGCTGTAATTCTGAGACCAGTTCTATTATCCGTTTTCCCAGAAGATTTATTTGACAAATTACTTCTCTTATATTTTCTGAAAATTTTGTAAAATAGTCTGCAAAAGGTAGGCAGATTACTTTAATTCCATTTGATTTCCTTCCCACAATTATTCGTTCAGTTTTGTAATTTTCTTGTAGCTACAGATTCCATAAACTTAAATTTTTTTCCTATAACGCAGTTAAACAGTCAAAATGATCTGCCGTCACCTGTGTAACCAGCTTTTTACTTCAAGTGGCTGAGATACGTGTCCCATAAATTTCACTTTTTTCTGTGTCTATAGAATTAAACGCTTTCTTGAAATCAACAAATTACCGTATACTTTCGGAGCTCGTCTGTTTAACATTCTGTGGTGGAGTATTGATTTTAAGTTGAAAATCTGTTCTGTGCATGATCTTCCGTTTAGAAAACCAGCCTGATATTCTCCCAGTTTTTTCCCTAGACATTCTTCAAATTCGTTTAGGGGAAGACTTGACAATATTTTGCATGCCATTGATGTAAGTGACAGTCCTCTGTAATAGTTGACATTTTGCTCGTCGCCTTTTTTATGCGCCTGTTGGATTAATGATATTTTCCACTCTTCTCGAATCTTTTCTGTTTTACAAGTGTTCTCAAAAGGCAAGCGTATGTCACGTATAATCTTTGGTTCTGACCATTCTAGTAACTCTGCTGTAATAGTGTTTTCGCTACTTTTTTGTTGTTTCTGAATGTTTTGATGACTTCATAAATTTCTAGCTCGACTGGTGGGAAATCTTCTACAAGACTTTTTGTGTTGGTGAAAATACGAATTTAAGGGTAGGAACTGGACACTGTAAGAGCCTGTCAAAACTTTTCTAATACAGAGTGAGTCAAAATAAACTATAGAACTTTGGAATGATATATGGGTTTATTGAGCTGACTTACAGAATTGGTAGATGTGTCATTTTGTAGCAAACAACCACAAGTTTGATTCCCATAGTGCGTCAGTACCCCATTACGCTACCAGGAACGCCAGCGTCGTGTACAGTCAAAATGGGTACTTTCCCTGGTGTGGAGCGTGCTCACTGGTTGTTTTGGATTCATGAAACGAGCTTTGCACCAACGGTTCGGCGTAAATTTCGCGCCAAATACGCCAAAGAACCTCCAAGCAGGCCTACAATTTACTCTTGGCACAAGGACTTTGTTGAGACTAGTTCACCAATGCGACGTGCGTCTTGAGAGCCTGGCATTCCGCAAAAGACTGCTTGGCGAATACTGCGTACACATTTACACTTGAAACCATGCAGATTCACAATGGCGAAGCACATTACTGATGCAGATAAGGTTGCTCGTGGAGAATTCTCGGGGGAAATGTTGTACTGGGTAGAGGACGACGGAACATCCCTGACCTCAATAATCTCCAGCGATGAGTCAACATTTCATATCAATGGCATGGTGAACACGCACAACTGCAGACTATAGGGCAGCGAAAATCCACACGAAACCTTGGAACACATTCGTGACTGCCCCAGAGTTAATGTGTTTTGTGCCCTTAGCAAACTGAGAGTGTACATACCTATTTTCTACATGAAGAAAATTGTCACTGATATTGTCTATCTGGATATGCCCTAAAACTTTGTAATTCCACAGATCGAAGGAGATGACCGAGAAGGGTTGATTTACTACCAGCAAGACGGTTCCCAAACTCACTTCCTCACGGAAGTTGGGGGTTTTCTGGCTAATCGCTTCCCAGGTCGGTGGACTGGCCGTGAAGGGCCAGTCGCTTGGCCACATCGATTCCCAGACTTGACATCACTAGATTCATCTCTCTGTGGTTTCATTAAAGATTTTGTGTATGTTCCTCCCCTACCAAAGAATTTATCCGACCTGAAAAATCGAATCTACGCTGCCACTGCACAACTTACGCCCTATTTGCTGCAACGAGAGTGGAAAGAAATTGATTACCGGTGAGATGTTTGTGGCATCAAAAATAGTATTCACATCAAACCAAAATAACACTTGACACTTTCATGTGAAACTTGAGGTTTTTGATACAAAATAACACGTCTACCGAATTTGTAAGTTATCTCAATAAATTTTTGTCTTATTCCAAAATTGTATAGTCCTTTTTTGACTCACCCCGTATGTCACAATTTTCCTTGTTATTTACCTTTATTATTTTTATTTTTTAACGAATATACTTATGTTATAATTATGTTTGGTATCTAGATTTTTCTCCAGTTATTGGCTGTGTGATGTTCAATAAGTCGAACGTTTTCCATTCATGCTAGTACCAGTATTAATCTGAAAATTGAACTAAACATTATTCTTAAAATTGTTAAGCAACTTGAAATAATCCCATACACAATGATTTCTGCAGGAAACGGAACTGATTTGTAGTACCTGTCTGCAGTAGAGGGGCGTTTGAAAAGTCCTTGCAAAAATAAAAACTACTTACATGTTTGGGGTAAACCTTTTTTATTTTTCGACAAGCTCTCCTTTTAGACTTATACACTTCGTCCAACGCTCTTCTAATTTATTGATCCATTCCGAACAATAGGAATTGTCCAAGTCTGCAAAATAGCTATTAGTTGCTGCAATCACCTCCTCGTTTGAATAAAATCTTTGCCCCGCCAGCCATTTGTTCAAATTGGGGAACAAATAGTTGTCGGAGGGAGCCAAGTCTGAAGAGCAGGGGGGATGTGAAACGAGTTGGAATCCTATTTCTAATAATTTTGCGACCACAGTTGCTGAGGTGTGTGCTGGTGCATTGTTGTGATGGAAAAGGACTTTTTTTTTGTGGTCCAGTCGCCGGTGTTTTTCTTGCAGCTCGGTTTTAAAACAGTCCAATAACGATGAATAATATGCACCTGTAATAGTTTTACCCTTTTCCATATAGTCGATGAGGATTATCCCTTGCAGATCCCAAAAGACAGTTGCCATAACCTTTCCGGTCGAAGGAATGGTCCTCAATTGTTTTGGTGCAGTTTATCCATTGGTAATACATTGTTTAGATTGTTGTTTGGTCTCATGTACCCATGTTTCATCCACAGTGACGAAGTTACGCTTAAAAAAAATTCCTGCGGATTCTTCCTGAACAGCTGCAAACCATCCTTGCAACACTTCACACGATTCCATTTTTGGTCAAGCGTGAGCAATCGCGGAACCTATCCTGCCGATAGCTTTCTCATGTCCAAATGTTTATGCAAAATATTATGTTCCCGTTCATTCGAGATGCCCACGCACCTTAACTCTTCTGTCATCCATCACCGTATCATGAGTTTTATCAATGATTTCTGGAGTCGTAACCTCCACAGGGCGTCCAGGACGTTCAGCATCACTTGTGTCCATATGACCACTCCGAAAATTTTGAAACCGCTTATAAACTGTTTTAATCGGAGGTGCAGAGTCACCTTAATGTTTATCAAGCTTCACTTTAGTCTCTTGAGGCGTTTTGCCTTTCATAAACTAATGTTTACTCACCACACGAAATTCTTTTGCGTCCATTTTTTGACAGTCACTCGACTTCCTTGAGTCACACTAATGCCAAACACAATGAAATAGACCAATATGGCTGAAACTTGGTGAATCTATAATGTGTGTCTTTTACTATTTAATTTATTTTTTAATTAAATTTTGGTTCCACTGCAAAGATATGCAAGGCACAGATCGTTCTTAGATTTCAATGACACAAAAATGTAGCGTGTGAGCCTGTATAATTATTGAAATTACTTATACGAATCCATGCTCAAAAACAGTTAATCATTATTGGCTACATACACGTACAAAAAAAATTATTTCACCATTTTCAATACCTAAGGACCTACGTGTGATTTAATTACGTCTCGGTGCAGGCCAGATATGTGTCCTATTGCACGTAACATAAATCGTCTGAATATATCGTTAAGTACTCTGAAAATGTCAGTTTACTGTATATCATGAATGAAAGAAATAAAATCGCCGATCTCCAGCGTCACCTGTGGAAAGAACGGGATAATAATTACGATAATTTGAAATTGCCGCTTAATGACGGCCAATTGTCGGCCGTCCAGCGATGTTCAGCTTGCTGCCGGCGCGGCGTCTGAAATTCTTTTAAAAATAGTGGAACAAGCAAACGGGATATGTGTTGCAGGTTACAGTTAAAATTAACAACACAAATACTTTAGACACATTTTAGAGCTCACTGCTCAAATAATAAAACATGTACACACCTTATTATGTAGATGGCGCACAATGGCGTCCTATCCGAACAAGAACAAGCAAGAGAATGTCTGGCGCTTTTTGTTTCTCGCCGATACCAAAAAGAACAAAGACAATAATAATACTTATGTTACAGATAACAGTTTTCTTTGTAATCGCATTATTCCTTGACTTTCAGTAGAGTTTCTTTTACATATGACAAACATAATTGCTCAATATCGTGGAAAACAATTTAAGAATTTATAATCTGCTTAATTTGGGCCATGGGACGTCATAAGGCCCCCTGGAATGCCATGGTCACATTCTCTAGTGCCCGGACATGGCATTCCACATTACGCCACATGAAACACTTTCACTAAAGTTTTCGCTCCGTATCACAATATTTAACATAATTCCAGTCATAGATTTCTACGACTGTCTGATACCTTGAGTTCTCATGAGTACACTTTACATCGTTCAACAAGGTTACAAAATTTCATCATCATTGGTACATATATTTAAGTAATATATTTTATTTGAGCAGAGATAGTCTGTTATTAATTGGAACTTATTATCGTTCTCCATTCGGACGTGGGCTCTAAGGGAATCTGCAGAAAACCTGGGCGGCGCGAAGCAGACTATCCTTCATCTCTATCTGTTTAAATATTTGACAGTTGTATGACGATGCCGTTGATCTACGGTGTCGCCTGCAGGTAGGCGCATTCGTTGGCCATCGGATGTTCGTGGGACGTTGCAGGTACGGCGTAGGGTAGCCGATGCTGCGCTATCGTGGATACGCCCGGCGGGAAAGTACGTAGCGTCGGCGTGGAGGCAGGCACGACCCCCCGCGTTGACGTTTAACCGCGCTACCGTCCGCGAAGGCTGCAGCGGCGTCGCCTCCTGCGTTGTCGCCTCCCCAAACCGCTCGTAACGCAGTGGTGTAACCATGAAACAAGTTCGATTACGCCGTATTACTTGTTTAACACACAGATAGGAATTCACTATGGGAAAAAATGGATACATTATTAGTCACTGGTGTTGTATAGTTCAGGGCCAGCTCTGTAACTGTTTATTACATCCCATGTGCGTAATTCCACTAATCACATACTCCTGCAAACAAGGTTCCTTTTTTTCGCTTTTTATTATAATCTTAATGTTCCGCGCTATATAAGCGTCCTAAAGTCCTCACAGGCTCTACACTTCACCGTGTCTCAGAACGATGACTATTCGCTGTTTATAGCCTGTTCTAAAAACATCACTCCGAGCGCGGCACGTCACTCGCCGACCAAGTGCCAGATTCGCGTTGGAATGTTGATTGTTTTCGCGCGTGAAACGCTATCTATTCGAAATACATCGTTTGGACGGTTTGCACGACATGAAATTGCACAGTTTTTCCATAGTGTGTGCACTTAACAACATCTGCTCATTAAGGACGTCCGTGCAAACTTAACGCTTTCTCATACTACAGATTGCGAATTACACAGTTCCATATAGTTCAAGTTACAGTTTTTATCTCCTTTGTAACAACACAAATTCTCTCCACGGAACAAGTTAATCACAGATTCTGTTCACATACGTTATCTGTCTTTTCGTTTAGAGGCAGTTGTTACAATTTGTGAATTACAAAATTCACTGCTTACCTTCCTGCAGCCCTTGTCACGTTTGTCTGACTACTAGGTCATCAGGACTTGTACTCAGACTCTGGCCTGACTACAATAATAATGACTTTCCCATATTATACTTAACAAATTGCCTATCATTTCATCATTTTCATGGGGCCTTTATCCCGCTTCAACGCGGGGTCGGCCTTGTTGGTATTGATTTGGCAGTGTTAGTTGCAGAGGGTGGACTTCTTGACGCCACCCCAAAGCCCCCAGGCAGAATTAGTGTACCCCAGCTGTCTGCATCTAGTGAAAGCCATGTAACTGTGCGAACGTTTTCAAATGTCTGCGAATCGTATAATTGAGACGGAATGTAGGGACTAGCCCAAAATTCACTTAACAGGATGTGGGAAACCGCCTAAAAACCAGATTTTCTCAGGACTGCCATGCATGTTCCTGTGTTACACGGTGTCTAACCCACGTTTCTCAAGCCGAAACTGAGTTTAACCACGGATCAGAAAAATCTAGCAAATCATGCAGTAAAATTGCATGGCATGTTCCTGCTCGATTGATTCTAAAACTGTTTCATCGAAATCTGCTTTGCTAATGACCCATGGTGTCTCCCTTTAACATGGGTTTTACTCTGGTAGTCGAAATATTACCAAATAAAAGACTATTGTAAATTAAACTCATATCTCTATTAAATCATTCACAAGCTGAACCTTCCAATGAAATAATAGTCCTAACTTTACCTTACAGTATGGAATTAAATCAAATGTTCTCATTAAAAACCGATATCACTTTATATTCACTATTCTGCTTCAATTTCACGAACCTGTCTTCCTTCGTTACACTTTCTGTGTCCTAAATGCAGAAAAATATATCATGGGAAACACTTCTACACTACAACATCCATGAAAAATTCATTAAAAACTGAAAGAAAATCTTACATCTACATAATAAATGAAAAGCGCCAGTTTGCTTTTGTTCTATAATATCACTTTTATTGCTAACCGGTTTTCGGCTTATAAGGCCATCTTCAGACATTTACTGAGTATTATCACCAAAGAAGTTAAATGCTAGCAGACGACATTGGAAGAGAAGTTAGAGTGGTCTACCCACGGGTGGTAGCGAATTTGTACATGGAGAACTTCGAGGAGTAAGCCCTGTCGTCATCCGAATGGAAACCTACATGCTTTTTCCGTTACGTGGACGACACGTTCGTTATCTGGCCACATGGTGTGGATAAACTCCTTGACTTCCTTACACATCTAAACTCCATACACCCCAACATCAAATTCACTATGGAGACTGAAACTGAGGGTAAATTACGTTTCCTTGACGTCTTGGTCAAGAGAAGGGCTGACGGCACCCTAGGTCATGGGGTGTATCGGAAGACAACGCACACTGATCTGTATTTGCACGCAGACAGCTGCCACTACCCTTCACAGAGGAATGGGGTACTTAAAACTCTAGTACATAGGGCGCGCACTATCTCTGACGCAGAGAGTCTACCCCAGGAATTGGAACATCTGAGAACTGTATTTCAAAAAAATGGGTACTCAGAGTGGCAGATTCAACGTCCTCTCTGCCCAGCCACTACAGCACAGCCTGTGGAGATGGATGAAATCACGAGGGAGGAGGTAGGCACTGCGTTTATTCCATATACAGGCGCACTCTCGGGGAAAATCGCCCGCATTTTGAAGAAACATCGGGTCGGAACTGTGTTTTGTCCTCCGAATAAAACTCGTGCACTGGTGGGGAGCGCCAAAGATGACCTCGGTTTGAGGAAGGCCGGCGTGTACCAGATTCCGTGTCAATGTGGCAAGTCGTATATTGGTCAGACGATGCGTACCGTCGAAGATCGATGCCGTGAACACCAGAGGCACACCCGACTGATGTATGCGAGCAAGTCGGCGGTCGCTGAACATTGTCGGTAAATCACGCTATGGAGTATGAACGCACGAGGATTCTGGTACAGACGTCGAAATACTGGGACAGCGTTGTTAGAGAGGCCATCGAAATTCGCACCAATGACGACCTCATAAACCGTGACTGTCTATAATCTTAGCAAGGCTTGGGAACCAGCGATTGGGTTAATCAGGAGTAAATCGAGCAAACGTATAGTTGTGACGACCACGGCGGACAGAGCTATCACACCGACGTCATCTCAGACGCCATCGCAGTCAGTTCCACCGCGCGACCGTTGCGCGGGGCGCGGACGGCGGAGGGAGTGCGCCGCGGGCGGAGAGTATTTAAATCGGTCGCCGCCGCGACCGAACCCAGTTCCCCCTGAGCAGCCATAGCGTACGGATCTCCGTACCGGCACGTTCACAGGAGCTCAGTCCGTCAGTTCACCTGATGATGGCGACATGTATGATCGCCGAAATATTGTGCCCGTTGGGCACTGTAGACCGGCAGTACACCCGTGGATATTTTGATTTTCAAATACGATATTTTGATTTTCAAATACGCCGGGAGAAACTCAAGAATCACATTTTATATACAGTTTGTTGTCTTTATGAGGATATAGTCCTTTAATCTTGTCTCCGTCTATGTTAGACAAGAGAAATCTACAATTATGTGGTATGTCAATGATTTTGTATGGCCCAATGTATAATAACTGCCATTTCTTGTTTGTCCTCTTCAATAGAAATGACTTTGGGTGATTTTTCACTAAAACCAAGTCTCCAATTTTATATTGAACTATCTTTTTTATATTTTTGTCATATTTTTTCTTTCTTCTTTGTGCACATTTTGTAAGATTGTTTGACTCCTCACCAATCATTACCTCCTGAGTCTTAGATGCCCTAGGCAACCTGAGTAAATGCTTTACCCATTCATTCTTTTCTATTTTATCAGACATTATTTCATTTGGTGTATAACCAGTAGCCGAATGTGGCAGGTTATTATGAATATTTTCGAATAGAGGTACCAATTCCACCCACTTGGTGTGTCGTTTTGATGCATATGTTCTTATTAATCTATTGAGTTTGTAAGAGGTCCGAGCAGATGTAATTTCGATGTATTGCTCATGCGCTGCCTGAAATAGGCAAGGTATAAGAGAATCTCTGACCATAGAGCAGTGTTGACTGCAATACGAACTGTGTAGCTGTAGCAGTATGTTGTTGCTAGTCTGGAGTCTGCTCTGGTCTGGTATGGTGTATCGTGTTGGCTGGCCCGGTCGCGGTGCAGCGATGTCGGAGCCTGAGTATTATTGTATAAGGTAAAAAAGCAGCCTGGCGCATATGTAGTAATGTTATCTCAAGTCGCATGTAAATGTTTTAAAACTCTCGTAATAATAATTTTCCTTATAAAAAGTAACTTTTAACGACCATTCATTTCAATTTAAAGGATTTACTAATTTCTCCCATCCATGATCATCCCGATTATTGCAATAGAAAAATCAGTTGCTTCCTTTCATAAATGAGACATATATCGGCCAGCATTGCACAGAGTTGTGCCGGAAAAAATTTCTTGTAAGAGCAGATATATCCGGCGACTTTATTGAGGTAAGAATTTTTCCTTTTTTTGTTCAGAATGATCTTTCAGGGCCATGACGCAGCACTGCTGTCATCCAAAATTTACCAGGTTAAATTCACAGTGAATTATTGAAAAGTCATAAGTGAGCGACAATTTAATTGAGAGGTTAGTTACATTGTTTTATTACTAGGTTACTGAATTTATTTTTTTATTGGGATGTTACACTGAATGTGAACGACATAATTATAATTTTTACTGTTGAGAGGTTTAGGAATTTTTCTGTTGTGAGGTTACGCTAAGTGTGAATGAATTTTGAGCTTAGATTAAATCAGAAAGAATTTTCTGTGGGAGGTCAAATGAGAAAGAATTTTGTGGGGAGGTTACGCTAAATTAGAATCATACTCATATTATTATTTATTTAAAATTTTTGTGGGGAGGTTACACTTGGCGACAACCGGCCAGGATCGTATTTCTTTGTGAATCTCTGAGAAGTAGTCATATATCTGCTCTTATTTACTTAAATGTAGTTTGCATCTGGCGCAAGGCATTTACTAATTTGTCACGCTTTCTTTCACAAATCATCGGTAATTTATTGCTCTTTGTTGTAATTGTATTTGTTCCATTTTTGCTTTGACTTTGTTTCATTTTGTGCTTAATTTTAATTTGTGAAGAATGCCGCGAAAAACTGTTAACAGTACATCGCGATGTGTAATGAGTGAAATAGCCGACTCGAATAATTTGACCGATGATACTTGCGACACTCAGTGTAATTGTGATAATCGTCTAATTACAGATAATCAGTGCCTACCGATCACTAGTAATGATTTTGATCCTAATGATGAACAAACAAATTCAATTATGTCCGCAGTAAATGTAACAATTGATGACGCGGCACGTTCCGGTACAATGAACGTTGCCCAGTTTGACACACCCGGTGTGCAAAATTTCAATTGTGAACAGATAAATTTTTCTCACGAAGATGAACAATCTAGTCAAAATACGTCAGATTTATTTGATTCCGAGGTAGTGACTAACAATGCACATCCAATTGGCGAACCTGTTCAAGAATCAGAGAATGACCAAATGGTTACACAAAACGCGACAAAAGCAGATACGCCATCACACAGCACCGAGAATACAGTAGCTAATTTTGGCATGGATCGAGTTATAGCATTAATGCTACAACTTAATGAAAATCTCAAACAACAAATTAATGAACATAATGAAAAACAAGATAACAATTCCAAACAGTTGAATGAAAGCCTCAAACAGTCGAATGATAAGCAAGATAACAATTTCAAACAACTTAATGAACAGAACAAACAACATAGTGAACAGATTACAGCCGTTGCCGCGCAATGTCATGATACTAAAGAACAACTACTTGAGGAAATTAAGGCTTGTGCTAGGAGCAGTAGTGAAGAAATTAGATCTGTGGCTCAAGAATTAAGTAATACACATGCAGCCACAACTAAATTACTTAGAGACGAAATTAGTGCAGTCGCTAAACAATGTTCTGAGAACGCAACACAGTTACGCGACGAGTTTAAATTAATGTCAGCAGAACTTTGACGCACACTGGATGCGAAAGTAGACGCGAAATTGACAAACAGAACAGCCAAATTGACGAACGTTTTAATCACCACCTACAAATCAGTGAAACGCGTTACCGTAAATTTATACAGGAACAGAATAAAGTAAAGCAACAAGTCATGGAAACAATTACTCCACAGAGACAGGAATATAAGCGTAAATTGTTTACGAAAGCAAAAACATACGTAGACAACAATATTGCTACAGTATCAGACGAAATCAAACAGTTGAACACCGAATTGCATGATGAAATCTCCGATCTTAAATCAGAAACAGACACACACACACACATTAGATTTTCAGACAATGACCAACAGACTTGAAAAATTGGAACTAATACAGGATTCCGACGCCATCAAAGCAGACGTTAAAAAATTGAACAAAACCACACGTAAAATACAAAAACAAATTAATGCTTGTGATACCAAAAACGATGATCAGGTAAAAGCACTGACTGAAAAATATGATGAATTGGCCAGTCGTATTGACGTTATCGTAAATAATAATGATACCAAATCAGACGATACGTCACCTGTTTCGTTTAATCGAACACCCGAATTCCAAAATTTACAGCAGACAATCAGTGAGATAGGTTTGCCCAATAATACATTACGTAGAAAATTGTCAACTTTACAGCAAGAAGTGACAGAGATGAAAAATGTTTCAGCCTCTAACAGGGCACAGCATACGCCACATTCCGAACATTTCTCACACTCACACAGCCTGTATAATTTAGGTAATTTACAGAGAGTACGTGACTTAGATTCCGAACAGTCACAGACAAACAGATTATCATTCAGTCCTGAACCTGCTCAGACATTCCGAGACGATAATTTTGATTACAAGCACTTTCTATCAGTGTGACAATTTAAGGTATTTAAAACTGACAGAACACAGATTCACGCTTTGGACTGGATACGACAATTTGTTTTGGTACTTTCATCAGCTTGGCCTGTAATGCAGAAACTTGAATTGGATTGGATACAACAACTTGCTTTTGAATTTTCATCGGCATTGCCTGTAACGCAGAAACTAAAATTTATTTGTAGCGCGTAATTGACCTCAGAGGATTCATTACACTTCGATGAATATGTGCCGTAGCGTGCACAGGGCCCCGAGCTGTAGTAGTGCTATTTCATCTTTAGTTTTCTGCACTGCTGCCTTCTCTTCTACTATCCTTTATGTCTATCAAAACAGCTCTTCAACTATCGATCTATCTAGGATTAAGAAGGAGTAAAGAAAACCTGATACGACGAGTTTTACCGAAAGTGACAGTTTTCTTTAGACACTCCCGAAACGACAACTACCGGCGTAATTTTAATAACAGACAAAATTGTAATCATCAATATGTAGAACATTTTGAGCAATCGTCAAAATTATCAGCAACAGGAACCACATTTTGGTAACAATAGCGGCTTTTCCCTACAACAGCAACAAAACCAGCCGGTTAGCATACCTAACCAACAATGTAATGTACAAGGTCAACCAAGCTTTAATGTTTCGCCGCCTACACGTATAGCGTCGGCTCCACCAAATAGTAACGCACAGCAACAAGGATATCAGTATGTACAGAAAACACACCATTTCAACTCATATCGCAATGCACCGTACAGAAATGACTATCATGACAGACGTAAAAGTAATGAGCACAATTTTCAGCGTACGCTTAATAACAGTCGGTCTTACCAGCAGCAGAATCATACGCAACAACAGATTATCGTGAATGAACCAGACAGTAGATATCATCCCGAACATAATACGTCAGGAAGAAATAACAGAACAGTACAAATAGTTGAAATTCCACAGCATCCTCCCGCAAATAACAGCACATCAGAAAGAATTTGACTAGATACAGTACAGGTTGCATCTTCCAGCAACACAAGCAATACTTTTGACAGACAGAACCTTGTTCACGAAACTGTTATTACTTTTGACGACATCCGAGACACCCTTTTGCAGGAAAAACCAGTTATTCAAAAAACCATTTCACACCCTGTCATTGAAGTAAAGATTGGATCATCCAAATTTTCAGCAGTAATCGATTCTGGATCACCTATGTAAGTTATAAATGAGGAAACTTTGAACGAATGTAACAAAAAGAATACCTATCCCACGTTACCATTAGGCAAAACTAAAGTAAAAAGTGCAGTATCTAGTAAAGGAGTAGATGTAAAGTTACAGACACACTTATCATTTTGTATTGCAGGTCATACGTTCCACTCAAATTTTTGGATTGTTCCCTTATTGACAACAGACGTTATTTTAGGTACGAATTTTCTGGTACAACACGACGCAATTATTGACTTTCAAAATTCCTGTTTAATGTTAAAGGATGAAAATGTACAACTGGCATTAGAATTTCAGCACTCTTTATCTGCAGAAGAACAAACAATTAACCGTACAGAGGTCATTTCTGCATCACGTAACATAGACTGTCATTTGACATTGTTCACAGATACGTTCGTACACAACTATAGTACTCCAGACGAAGCCGACTATGACGTTATACAGATGATTTCTGATAACGTTAAACAGAGCAGTGCAAATACAGACGACGAACGCACGCAACTACGCAAAATTCTTTTACAGCAAGCTCCAGTTTTTGACAACATCCCTGGCACTATGTCCGGTTTTATGTATGAATTTCAAGTTAAACAGCACGACACGTTTGAAGCCAAACATTATCCCATTCCGTATATTCACAGAGAACAAGTGAAGAAATAATTGGAAGCTATGCTTGACCAAGGAATTATTGAACCGGCAGTTAGTCCGTACATAAACCCGCTCCATATTGTTAAGAAAAAGGATGGTTTACTTCGCCTCGTACTTGATTCGCGTCACATCAATGACATTATTATTAATGAAACAGATTGCCCTCAAACACTAGAAGAACTTCTACAGAAATTTCATGGTACTGCTATTTATTCCACGTTAGATTTGAAATCGGGATTTTGGCAAATTCAGCTCCATCTGAACTGCAGAAAGTACACAGCTTTTCTCTGTTTTGGTGCCTGTTGTCAATTTTGCATATTACCGTTCGGTTTAACTATTTCTTCAGCAGCATTTATTCGCGGTTTGAATAGTATACTTCCGACAGAACTTAAAGACAGGATCACAACGTATGTAGACGACATTCTTATTGCAGAAGTTAACTGGTCCGAACACAATCTGATTCTTGAACAACTGTTACAAACTTTTCGTGCACAAGGACTCACAGTTAGTCTCAGTAAATCGCACTTTGGCAAAACTTCTACAAAATTTCTTGGACATGTAATTTCAGCAGAAGGCATTGCGCCTGACCAGGAAAAACTTCAAGCTTTACGTGGCATTACTGTTCCTACGACGAAGAAACAACTGCGCAGCTTTTTGGGTTTAATTAACTTTTTTCGTAAATTTATTCATTACTCTGCTTTAGACACCCCTAGATTTTGTCAATTGACGGGTAAAAACACTATTTGGTCCTGGGATAGCCAAGCACATTCTGTATTTGTTAACCTGAAACAAGCTTTGTTGAATGCACCACTTTTATCACATCCAGATCTTACTACAAATTTTTCCATTGCCACCGACAGTTCTAACACCGCTTTAGGCGTACACATTTTTCAGGAAATTGAAGAAGATGGTTCAACAGTAATTAAAAACATCGCCTTTGCGAGTCGCTTTCTGTCACCTGCTGAACGCAATTATTCTGTCACAGAACTTGAAACATTATGTGTTGTATGGGCATTTTCAAGATTTCGGCATTTTCTTTATGGCAGAATACGACCGTTTACACAGATCATAGAGCTACACAGTTTTTACTTTCAGCAAAATTTACACACGACAGGTTAAGCAGATGGAAACTTTATTTACAGGAATTTAATTTTACAATTGTTCACATTCCCGGTACACAAAATATTGTAGCAGACGCACTATCCCGTTCTCTCAGCAACAATCAGCAAGACATCGCAACCAACTTCTGCCAAGCAAATTTCAGCGTCATGTATATTCAAGAAGTTGCATTCGAAAATTTTATTTCGGCGTCATTACGAGACATAGCACAGGAGCAGAGCAAATACAACGTATGGAAAGAAATTAAACACCTTTGGCAAGACAGGAATAATGTTACCATCAGAAACTATTACACTGTACGCAATAATAGTCTGTTTCGCCGCTCTCACCCTGACAGCAACAATTGGTTACTATTTATTCCTGACGTGCTTGTTAATAAATTAATTTGGTATACTCATTTAAGTTACGCACATTACGGAGCCAGAAAATGTTTTCTTATACTGAGACAAAACTGTTATTTTGCTAACATGGAGAAACGTATTCGACGAGTTTTAGCGTCATGTAAAATCTGCCAGAAAGCTAAGTCAGACACGACTTCACATATTCCTCCGTTACATCCCATTGTACCTGTTAAATTAAGACACATGGCCGCTGTAGACATTTTTGGTCCGATTCCCAGAACTAATAGAGGTTTTTGTTACATCTTTGTCGCTGTTGAACTCACTTCGAAATTTGTTACCTTCACTCCATTACGCAAAGCTACTGCCAAATCTGTTTCGAAAGCATTTATAAAACATTTTTTATTTCATGTAGGGCATGTATTGAAAGTAATTTCCGACAATGGACCACAGTTTCGATCTGCTATATGGACATGTATGTTACGAGCAAGAAACATTTCTCCGATCTATATATCCAGGTATCACGCTTCTTCGAACCCTTGTGAACGACTAATGAAAGAAATTGGTAAACTATGTAGAATATACTGCCATAAAAAACATATTGATTGGGATACACACATACTGTCATTCCAGGATGTAATTAACTCCATGCTAAATGAATCTACCATGTTATCTCCGACTGTTATACTGAAAAATGTTGAACCACCTAACAAAATTAAAGAATTAGTATCCTTTCCTACATCTCGTCGACTACGACACCATGAAATAATTGACATTGCGCTGAACAACATCAAACGTGCAGCAGAGCGCCGGAGAAGACAGCAAAAACAGGTTTGTACACGCCGTGACTTTCACATTGGACAGAAGATATTGGTACGCACACATTATTTATCCAACAGAGGAAAGAGTAGATGCAGTAAATGTGAGCTTCTATATGCAGGTCCATACAGAATTCGCAGCATTCCTCACCCCAATGTAGCACACGTCGAAACTCTGAGAACCAGAAAAAATAAAGACAATCACCATGTCTCCAATATTAAACCCTTTACTGAATGAACATACTCTATGATTTATCACACTGTAATGCCATTTCCTGATTTTGATATGACCACTTATGCAATTATATTTATATGACTACTTACTGATGATTATCATATTTTTTCTTGGCAAGTGCCCGGCAAGGTAAGGTTAGCAGATCGCTTTTCTTGTCGTTATATATCAGACCATGCACATTTTCCATTTTTCGTGTATGTATGATTGTTTTCCTGTTTTGTTTGTATGCACTACGAAATCTTTAAGATATAACAAACACCAGTTGACTTTGACATTTTGCCTTATGATATCTCAACATCGTGACTATTTTACATTTTTTTTGCTACTACATTATGATACTCTGTCTACATTTTTTGCACTTGAAAACTGTCTATGTTTTTGACATAATACGTTTTCTGTCATGCTATGCTGTATGCTTAATTATATCACTAGAAACCAGTTTTTATTTAATGGGTATATGATTTAAGTGCAAGATATTAATCCTTATTCATCATTTTCAGAGAGCAATAACGTGTAAAAGAAATAAATTAAACAAACCACAGTGGATTACTATGAAATGGGAATTTCACCTTCGGAATGAACGAAAGAAAATGGAATACCTTGTGATGAAGAGTAAATGGATCAGAATTAACAAGCATTAACAAGAATATACTATACACATCGTATGATAGCAGTCTTAACTAATTATTTTTCTTTCAGAATACGAGGCGATTGATGAAGGCTGTCAGACAGAACTACACATCTTAGTTTTAGTGATGAAATATGCTAGAAATAAGAAACTCTATACTATGAATAGTTGTATGAAGTAAATGGTAATATGAATATTGAATATTGAAGTGTCTTTTTTGCAGATGATAATGAATGATGATGAATAGTTATATGAAGAATATGCTAATATGAATAATGAAGTTTTTCTTTGCAGATGATGATAGTAATGAAGTTATGGTAATATGAATAATGAAGTTTTTCTTTGCAGATGAGAATAATGATGGAGTTTATATATTTACTGTTAGTTAAGAAATGCTATGTAGTTATTTAAGTATTTGTTGCAGTTCGTTTTGACAGTATGTCTTATATCGCATGGTATAATGACTGAATGTTTTGGAAAGGAGAGCTAGAGTACATACATATTGAGTACACGTTTCATTACCTGTTAATTCGAAGTTCACTACTTTTCAGCATAATATGCGTTTCTTCTTTCAGCTTTATAATCCATTTTGTATTTTTTCCAGGAGAAGCTATTCATGAAAGTAATATGCTATAAGCAGTTAGTTATTAAACCTGTTCTAGTACCTGCATTTTTATTGCCCATTTGTGTGTGTCATTCATGAATGTGATCACATATACTCCACTTGTTCATAACCTTGCTACAGCTGACTCATGACGAATGACGTTACTAATCCTTATTTGCAGCAATAAGTCAAAAGCAAATATTTTCATGCCCCAGCAATTAATTATCGATCCCAACACAATGCATTGCTAGCACAAAAAATGTATTACCAGTCCCAAATAATGCTACTAGTTTAAAAGATATTTATAGTACTAAATATAATGCAAATTTGTCAGATGTATTGAATCCATTATATCTATGTATTATTGGACCATGGACCTTGAGTAATAGTTACAGTGTGTTACATTTTAAATATGTCCTATGTGACTTGAATGATGAGTTCTGAGTAATACTGAATGATGTTTTCTAACCACAGACCTTGAGTAATAGTTACAGTGTGTTACATTTAAAATACGTCCTATGTCACTTGAATGATGAGTTCTGAGTAATACTGAATGATGTTTTCTAACCACAGACCTTGAGTAATAGTTATAGTGTGTTACATTTTAAATATGTCCTATGTCACTTGAATGATGAGTTCTGAGTAATACTGAATGATGTTTTGTAATAATGTATAAATGCTATGCCAATAATTTCTGTAAATAATATTTTTGTTATACTCTATTATTGATATGCGAATAATTAACTCTCATTTTGAATGATGACTTCTGAATAATACTGAATAATGTTTTATAAAACTGTATGAATACTTTTTAACTCGCCAATGAATGCCACTGTTTCTTATATTTTAAATTTGTCTTATGTCACTTACGTGCTATTATATATGAATACCAGTAGCTTGATGCTACACTCATTAACTCCTGTTTTGAATGATGACTTCTGAACAATGCATAAAAATGTTTAGTAACTGGCCAATGAATGCCAATGATTACTATAACTAGATGAATTATGTTAATGCTATGCCATTAATTAACTCTTGTTTTGAATGATGACTTCTGAACAATGCATAAAAATGTTTAGTAACTGGCCAATGAATGCCAATGATTACTATAACTAGATAAATTATGTTAATGCTATGCCATTAATTAACTCTTGTTTTGAATGATGACTTCTGAACAATGCATAAAAATGGTTTGTAACTGGCCAATGAATGCCAATGATTACTATAACTAGATGAAGTATGTAAATGCTATGCCATTAATTAACTCTTGCTTTGAATGATTACTTTTGAATAATGCATAAAAATGGTTTGTACCTGGCCAATGAGTGCCAATGTTCACTGTAATCAGATGACTTATGAATAATGTTCTGTAATACTCCATACATAGTACAGAAATGTTTAGTAACTAGGCAATGAGTGCCAACAATTACTCAAATCGGTTAATAGACTAGTGTAATTCTCTATGATGACTAGCATAAGACTTAATGTCCCTCACCTTCTGAGCTAATTACCAGAAATTATTGCAATTTCCGTTTGTCCTGTCTATCCTCATGATCATGGAGCACTATATTTGGTGTTTGCACTAATTCTACGTTGGTGTACCTTACAAGAGTGTGGTGTTGACACATCATGCTGTCCACCACCTTGAACGATGGAGATGTTGTTATGGTCCCACTGTTTGGTGTACCTAATGTACTACCAAAATGATAACATTGAATATTAATACGAAATTTCAGTGTCTTGGCTACACTGATTCATACTTCAGGGAAGAGAACTTCAGATTGTCTCACTTGGTGTTGTGCTTCTGTAGAAAGATATTGACTTTCAGTGCAGCTACGTGCAACCTACTGTGCTACAACCATGATGCAATCCTTCCCTTTCCTTTCGTAGTTCTTGTAAAATGGTAGAGACATATACAGTGCGTGTGCACTTTATGTCATTTGTTAATATGTTTTGTACTCATTGCGTATCCTAGTTCTTGTAAAATGGTAAAAAAATATATACAGTGCATGTGCACTTTATGTCATTTGTTAATGTGTTTTGTACTCATTGTGTATACATTTTGTCATTGCTTGATATGTTCTGTACTCAGTGCATGTGCACTCTATGTCATTTCATGTTCTGCACTTACATATATATATGTATATACTCTGTGACTGTGAACTTAGTTAATTAAGTAGATTTTAGAAAAACATGTTGCTCATGGCAAGTCCAATTGACTCATCATCGCTGCCAAATTTTTGCCCCCCCCAGTGGATGGGTATGTAAGAGGTCCAAGCAGATATAATTTCGATGTATTGCTCATGTGCTGCCTGCAATAGGCAAGGTATAAGAGAATCTCTGACCAGAGAGCAGTGTTGACTGCAGTACGAACTGTGTAGCTGTAAATTATTGCTAGTCTGGAGTCTGCTCTGGTCTGGTATGGTGTATCGTGTTGGCTGGCCCGGTCGTGATGCAGCGATGTCGGAGCCTGAGTATTATTGTATAAGGTAAAAAAGCAGCCTGGCGCATATGTAGTAATGTTATCTCAAGTCGCATGTAAATGTTTTAAAACTCTCGTAATAATAATTTTCCTTATAAAAAGTAACTTTTAACGACCATTCATTTCAATTTAAAGGATTTATTAATTTCTCCCATCCATGATCATCCCGATTATTGCAATAGAAAAATCAGTTGCTTTCTTTCATAAATGAGACATATATCGGCCAGCATTGCACAGAGTTGTGCCGGAAAAATTTCTTGTAAGAGCAGATATATCCAGCGACTTTATTGAGGTAAGAATTTTTCCTTTTTTTGTTCAGAATGATCTTTCAGGGCCATGACGCAGCACTGCTGTTATCCAAAATTTACCAGGTTAAATTCACAGTGAATTATTGAAAAGTCATAAGAGAGCGACAATTTAATTGAGATGTTAGTTACATTGTTTTATTACTAGGTTACTGAATTTATTTTTTTATTGGGATGTTACACTGAATGTGAACGACATAATTATAATTTTTACTGTTGAGAGGTTTAGGAATTTTTCTGTTGTGAGGTTACGCTAAGTGTGAATGAATTTTGAGCTTAGATTAAATCAGAAAGAATTTTGTGTGGGAGGTCAAATGAGAAAGAATTTTGTGTGGAGGTTACGCTAAATTGGAATCATACTAATATTATTATTTATTTAAATTTTTTTTGGGGAGGTTACAAGTTCACGAAAAGCCCGTTCCACAGGACTTGCTTCCGGATGGTATACGGCTACCATCATGTGCTTTATACCACGCTCAACTAAAAACGCTTTCCATGTATGCGCTGTGAAGTATTTTGCATTGTCAGATATAATTGCTCGCGGCTTGCCTACATTGGGAATGTGATCATTCAAGATTTTCTGGGTCATGGGTTTCGCTGTGATTGTCTGTAATGGATATAATTTAAAATATTTGGAGAATGTATCATAAACTGCAAATAGATATCTGACCCCACGACGTGATGTGGGATTGGGTCCTGCTACCTCCACAAATACCAAATGGTGTGGTCCCATTTTTAGTGGATCTGTTGGCATGTTTTGCCTTTTGACAAATCGTACAAGTTCTTAAGATTTTATGTATTGTACGTTCCATGCCTGGGAAATAACAGTATTTATCAATAATATCCTTACATTTTTCTATGCTTGTGTGGCCCTATAAAAGATGAGTGGGCCAGACAAGGCTTTCTACACATTGTTCACATATATAAACACACCAACTGTCGGAATTACTACCCTTCTTGTTCACGTATATAAACACACCAACTGTCGGAATTACTACCCTTCTTGTGGAACAGAATGTCATTTTGTAGCTTATATTTTTGAATTAGCTCAAGATCTCAATCCTCTTGCAAGGGTTGTTTGATTCTTCCCCACAACAAGTTTGAGTCTTGGATTTGTGCCATACTTTTACTCATTCTCACGAATTGATTTCTATGTACTGTAACTTTGACCAGTAATACCATAAACTCGGATGCTTGTTCTATCAGCTCTGTAACTTCAGGCAAACCCTGAGGTAGCCTGGATAATGCATCTGCCACTACATTGCCCTTTCCATTAATATGCATTGTTTGAAATGTGTATTCTTGTAATGCGAGTGCCCACCTCGCTAAACGGGCATATAGAGACTTACACGTCAACAGGAAGCTGCAGGCTTGGTGATCACAAAATACTTTCACTTTTTTCCCGTAAATTTAGTAGTGGAATTTCTGCATAGCCCATACTACTGCTAATCTTCCTGTTCCGTGACTGAATAAGAGCGTTCGCAGCTAGTAACAACTCTGCGTGCAAAGCCTATCACTCTTATTTCTTTCCTTCCCTGTATTTCCCCCACTTGGAACAAACACGCGCCCACCTCACATGCGGAAGCATCCGTCGCATGGCAGAAGTCATTATTCATGTTAGGAAGGTACAACACGTTTGAATTCAGCAAAGCGTGTTCGATGCTCTCAAATGCTTGTTGGTACTCGTCTGAGCAGATCCACGGTCTATTTTTGCGCTATAAGTTTAACAATGCGACACTGTTAAGTACCTGGTCTGGCACGAAACGGCGAAAGAAAGATGTGAGGCCAAGAAAATCTTTAAGCTACTTTTTAGTGCGTGGGCGAGGAAATTCCTCTATAGCCTGCATCTTTTTTGGGTCGGGAACAATTCCCAGGGGAGATATAATATGCCGAAAGAATTTAATTCTTTCCTTTCCAAACTTGGATTTTTCAAGATTGGCTGTCACCCCAGCGTCTGCAAATTCCTGCAAAACCTTCTCAAGTAGCTCTATGCGCTCTTCCCATGTGGAAGTCGCTATTATTAAGTCATCAACATAGCGTCTTATTCTGTCTAAAAGCTCAGGTCCTAGGATTGTGTCTAGTGCCGTAATGAATACACCTGACTCACATTTAAACCAAACCGTAGTACCTTAAATAGATAACTTCTACCACTTAAAATAAATTCAGTGTATTTCCGAGATTCCATCGTTAATGGTATCTGCCAATATGACGATTTCATATCAATTGCGGTAAGGTAATTCACACCATAAAACTTTTGAATTTGCTCCTCTGGTCTAGTACTCACTGGCACAATGACCTTGTTTATGTCTATTGCATCTAGTACTAGACGTATTTTTCCTCCAGACTTCGCAACCGCAACGAGTGGACTGCTATACCGTGATAACGACGGTTCTATAATTCCCTGTTGCAGCCGGTCGGAGTGGCCGAGCGGTTCTAGGTGCTTCAGTCTGGAACCGCGCGACCGCTACGGTCGCAGGTTCGGATCCTGCTTCGGGCATGGATGTGTGTGATGTCCTTAGGTTAGTTAGGTTTAAGTACTTCTAAGTTCTTGGAGGCTGATGACCTCAGCTGTTAAGTCCCATAGTGCTCAGAACCATTTGAACCATTTTTTTCCCTGTTGCAACATTTTCCTTATTTCTTTTGTAACCGCCTCTTTTTTTGACCACGGTACAGATTATGTGGCGTGGCAGATTTCATGGGGCAACACCTCCATGCTGTATTACTCCAAGTTTCTCTGAGAAAACATTTAACTGATTTGACAGCAAACGAGTAAGCTCTTGCTGCTGGCTGCTGTTCAAATAAACCGATTCCTTAACCTTGTTGTAACCCATTTCCTGTATTTCCGTAGTGTTCTCTATTTCCTTTTCGGGATAATAGTATTCATTCCCTTTTAAATCACAGTTAATTTTTAAAATCTTTAAACCGCAGCATTACACGGTCTTTAAATAAGTAATTGTTGTAAAACTGTAACTTGAAATGAATTTCTGCCCTACCATGAGTCATCAGTTCAGCAGTGCATTTCACACATTAGTGTAACAATAGAATAGTATGCACGGTAGACCTTACCTTTATTACTGTATTCGGTATTGGTTTATTTGTCTTTACTTTCAACTTAGCAGCTCTCTCTTTCATATATCTCAGGGTCGGTTTTCTTCACATCCATATAACATTCCTTAGATGCTCGTAATTTTCATGTAAATGAAGTTTGGGTTCTGGTTAGTATACAAATTATGGATACAAATATGCACGTGAAATCACAAAACACAAATATTACTAATAAATTCTATTTGAAATTATGTATGTTTTCTATTAATCTGGCCCCAGGGGTAAAGGGCGCCAGTTGTAGTATATATATAGCCTATTAATGTGCGTATTCCATTATTTTATTTTATTTATACTTTATTTTTTTAAATTTGGTTTTGGTTCCACTGCAAAGACATGCAAGTCATGGATCGTTTTTAGATTTTACTGACACAAAAACGTAGCACAGGGTCTTGTATAATCATTGAAATTATTTAGACGAATCCATGCTCAAAAACAGCTAATCATTATAAGCTATATACACATACAGAGAAAAGTATTTCACCATTTTCAATTCGTAAGGGCCTGCATGTGATTTAGTTATGTCTTAGTACAGACCAAATTTGTGTCCTATTGTATGTAACATAAATCGTCAAAATATATCGTTACGTACTTTGAAAATGTCAATTTACTGTATATCATGAATGAAAGAAATAAAATCGCCGATCTCCTGCGTCACCTGTGGTAAGAAGAAAAAGTACTCTGTCTTCAGGCCACAAGTGGGCAATCACGACCATCCGACCGCCGTTGCGTCCTCAGCTGAGGATGGGGATGGGAGGGGCGTGTGGTCAGCACACCGCTCTCTCGGTCGTTATGATGGTTTTCTTTGACCAGAGCCGCTACTAGTCGGTCGAGTAGCTCCTCAATTGGCATCACGAGGCTGAGTGCACCCCGAAAATTGGCAACAGCCCATGGCGGCCCGGATGGTCACCCATCCAACTGCCGGCCACGCCCGGCATCCCTTAACTTCGGTGATCTGACGGGAACCGTAATGGCCAATTGTCGCCGTCCAGCGATGTTCAGCTTACTGTCGGTGCGGTGTCTGAAATTCTTTTAAAAATGATGAAACAAGCAAACGGGATATGTGGTTCAGGTTACAGTTAAAATCATCAACAGCACGATTTTAGACATATGTTAGAGCTCACTGCTCAAATAATAAAATATGTACACACCTTATTATGTAGATGGCTCACAATGGCGTCCTATCCGAACAAGAACAAGCAAGAGAGTGTCTGGCGCTTTTTGTTTCACGCCGATACCAAAAAGAACAAAGATGATAATAATACTTACGTTACAGATAATGGTTCTTCTTTGTAATCGCATTATTCCTTCACTTTCAGTAGAGTTTCTCTTACATATGACAAATGTAATTGCTCAATATTGTGGAAAAATATTTAAGAATTTATAGTTTGCCTAATCTGTGCCATGGGACGTCACATAGTGTTTGGAAAGAGGAAGATGACAAAGGTTCCAGTCAACCTGTGGTTACAACAAATGACGAAAAGATGCAGAAAATGAAATTGTGTCCATCGAAAGACTTCTGAGGACCCAGATGGTCGCAGATATGATGATATGCATATGCCTGTGACGATCTGAACACGGGAAATTGTGTACAACAAACATGCAGGAGAATCTCCTTCGTTGGACGAGAAAACCGGAAAAATCTACCCCAAATTTATGGAACAATTAATACAAGAAATGGTCCTACTGAAAATAAACACATAATAAGAAGTACCCAGTCGAAATGAAGATAAAGATGTTATTTTTTCTTTTGTTTCGTATAGAAATAGGTTGTAATCATGACAGAAATGGTGATCTCAGTGTCAAACGATTTGTCACGTCTCTTATATTAAAGAAAGGGGCGGGTGAGATTTGTGAAGCGAACCACCACAACGATACGCTACTTTCGAGGGCTCTTCTGTGAAACAGTTTTTAGCGGAGTGTGCTCAGCCACTTTTCATATTCAGTGGCTATTTCTCCATTGAACTTATATCTGCTCCTTAAAGCGGAGACTGCGTTGAAGCAAGCTCGTTTTTAGTCTGTAGTTGGGGAGAAAACAAAATCAAAATTTCACTGCAAGAGGTGACTGCTGATTGTACTGCTTTGAAAACTGGAAGATGTATGCAGTGCTGTATAGTTAGATAGAAGGCGAATGTGCGGGAAAGATATGTGACACTCGTTTTTCACTTGGCACGCAAGACCTTTGTTTCTTCATCGTCTATATGAACCATCAGTTAACAGGAGCGTTGTTGAGACATGTAGCCACTATGCCAGTCTCCTGTTGTCAGTGCCAACAATTTTTCCTCCAAATAGTTTTTATGATTTCCTCGTCAGGCAGAACAGTTTCAGCAACAGAAATTCTTGCCAGTACCAGGGAAAGAAGCAATACATTCTTACGAAAGCTGGAGACGATGGCTACAGAGTCAGGATGGTGGACACAAACACGCACTAATTCAGCTATTCCTTGCTATTATACAACATGTGTTTCGCGATTTTAATTATTTCGTGTTTTCACTACACATAAAGCTGATTTTCTAGATCAAGAACAACAAGATGTTCTCTGTATGTACAGAAATTCTTTCTACTTGTAGCGCTACAACGATGAAAATTAATATTACGACGATGTCAAACCTTATTTTCATGATTTAAAGAAGTATTCATGATATTAAAAATGTAGTTATAATTTTATTATTTTCCTTTTTGTGCTTAGTGTATCAAAGACTTTCTAGTGCGCGGAATAAATTAGCATTGTTTGTACTACGAAACTATATATGATTGTTAAGGGTTAAGCATGTAATAATTCGATGTAAGACATTTTGTTGAGTCTGAATTTTGTTCTCGTACTGGTCGGTAGAGAAGGAAAAGTTCCTTAATCGATGTGAAGGTATAAAGGCTGTAAAAAGGAGAGAGAGAGAGAGAGAGAGAAGGTAAATACAAGTTATTCAAAACAAATATCTCCTAAGTGTAACGTCCTGTCATTTCCTATAACTAAAAATTGCAAGGTCTAATCTGAGCCTGTCCCGAATAACGGCGAAGAACATTTATGTTATCATATATTTTCTTCGTTTGATCACGGTTGTGATTCGCATGTTTCTTTTTTTTACGCGACGTGTTATGAATATTTTCATTATACGCGCAAAAGTGCACACAGCTTCAATCGAACATGCGTCTTTCGGTTCGACAACTTTTAATCAGTACAATTACGCGGATACCGTCTAAATCGCAAAAGTGTTTCCTCGACCAAATAATTCTTATAAAATGTGTATTCTCCAAAGCGAGCAGCATTGCACTATCGCTGACTCGCAACAACCGAAAGAGAAAAAACGGTGCTTAAATAAAATTGCTACATTTTAATAATTATTATTATCCCATTAAATAAATAAATACCAATTCAGTGGCTATCCAACCAATAAACAGAGGGGGCAATTCAGTGGCAACCTATTGACAAGACTAGCTTTTATGTGTGTGCTAATGTGTGTTTTTGGAACTGAATTTTAATCAAACGAAAGTGAACATTTATAGTACTGATTACAATCTGGTGCAGTATAGTAATTATTTTATGTTTTGTGTGACGGAATAATTGATGTGTTGCGTGTGACGTATTCCCGATTAGACTTGCACCCAAACATTTGCAAACATGGTGAAAACAGGGCGACGTGTAAGAAAAGCTACACAGCAGGAAGTAACTGTAGAACATTCAGAGGAGGAAGGAATAACTAGTGATTTAGAAATTGATAATATTTTTTCAGATCAGACAGAGGATGTAGAACAGGACACCAATATTAAAGTCAGTGATCCATCTGCTGTAGAACACTCAGGCAGAATACAGACGGTAGTTCAAGTGCATACTGAAGCAGAACCACAAGAAACACCAGTTACAGTCGATTTACCACCGGTAGAGCCAACACAAACAGTAATGGATCCATTTTCTCTCTTAATGATGAAAATGGAACAAATGTTTAAAATACAGGAACAATCACAGATACAGCGTGAACAAGAAACTGCTAAGCAGCTTGCAACTGAGATTAATAATAATTTAGATAAACGTATTAGCAGAGTAGATGAACGGATTAGGACCTTGGATGAACGCATCAGTCAATTAGACGAGCGTACGCAGTTAAGCTTTTCACAGTTCTCAAAAGAGATAGATCAAAAACTTGAAAACCGGTTAAAAGAACACGATCGCCAGCTGCGACAGCAAATACACTCCTGGAAATTGAAATAAGAACACCGTGAATTCATTGTCCCAGGAAGGGGAAACTTTATTGACACATTCCTGGGGTCAGATACATCACATGATCACACTGACAGAACCACAGGCACATAGACACAGGCAACAGAGCATGCACAATGTCGGCACTAGTACAGTGTATATCCACCTTTCGCAGCAATGCAGGCTGCTATTCTCCCATGGAGACGATCGTAGAGATGCTGGATGTAGTCCTGTGGAACGGCTTGCCATGCCATTTCCACCTGGCGCCTCAGTTGGACCAGCGTTCGTGCTGGACGTGCAGACCGCGTGAGACGACGCTTCATCCAGTCCCAAACATGCTCAATGGGGGACAGATCCGGAGATCTTGCTGGCCAGGGTAGTTGACTTACACCTTCTAGAGCACGTTGGGTGGCACGGGATACATGCGGACGTGCATTGTCCTGTTGGAACAGCAAGTTCCCTTGCCGGTCTAGGAATGGTAGAACGATGGGTTCGATGACGGTTTGGATGTACCGTGCACTATTTAGTGTCCCCTCGACGATCACCAGTGGTGTACGGCCAGTGTAGGAGATCGCTCCCCACACCATGATGCCGGGTGTTGGCCCTGTGTGCCTCGGTCGTATTCAGTCCTGATTGTGGCGCTCACCTGCACGGCGCCAAACACACATACGACCATCATTGGCACCAAGGCAGAAGCGACTCTCATCGCTGAAGACGACACGTCTCCATTCGTCCCTCCATTCACGCCTGTCGCGACACCACTGGAGGCGGGCTGCACGATGTTGGGGCGTGAGCGGAAGACGGCCTAACGGTGTGCGGGACCGTAGCCCAGCTTCATGGAGACGGTTGCGAATGGTCGTCGCCGATACCCCAGGAGCAACAGTGTCCCTAATTTGCTGGGAAGTGGCGGTGCGGTCCCCTACGGCACTGCATAGGATCCTACGGTCTTGGCGTGCATCCGTGCGTCGCTGCGGTCCGGTCTCAGGTCGACGGGCACGTGCACCTTCCGCCGACCACTGGCGACAAATCGATGTACTGTGGAGACCTCACGCCCCACGTGTTGAGCAATTCGGCGGTACGTCCACCTGGCCTCCCGCATGCCCACTATACGCCCTCGCTCAAAGTCCGTCAACTGCACATACGGTTCACGTCCACGCTGTCGCGGCATGCTACCAGTGTTAAAGACTGCGATGGAGCTCCGTATGCCACGGCAAACTGGCTGACACTGACGGCGGCGGTGCACAAATGCTGCGCAGCTAGCGCCATTCGACGGCCAACACCGCGGTTCCTGGTGTGTCCGCTGTGCCGTGCGTGTGATCATTGCTTGTACAGCCCTCTCGCAGTGTCCGGAGCAAGTATGGTGGGTCTGACACACCGGTGTCAATGTGTTCTTTTTTCCATTTCCAGGAGTGTAGATGCCCAGTTGTCTGCTATACAGAACAACATTTCAAGTATGCAACAAACATACCATGACTTACCACAGAATGTAAAGCAAGTAACCCAGGATGTAGACAAATTACAACAAACACACACTTCTTTGGAAGCAGAAATACGCAACATAAGTACACGTATAGAAAACCTCACGGCTTATAATCAAAACGTAATAGAACAAAAATGCAAAGAACGAGTAGAACGCGTTGTGACCACATTCAACACATGGCTAAATGACAAAGACAAACAAATTAGTACTGTTATACAGAAGGAACTACCTGTGACGTTACAACGAGCAGGAACACAACTGATACATGAAAACAACTCAAAGATTCATGAACTCCATACTGAATTACAAAACGTGCAGAAAGTGCTTAATGAAACACGTATGCAAACATCTCATAACAGTTCACCGGAGTGTGCTAATATCACAGAAACCCACCGTGATCATTATGAAACGCCTTTAACTGAAACGCCTTTAACAGACGGGCAATAATTTCAATCCAACACGTGGAGTAACATCCGTTTATCAAGACCATACACTATTATTGGTGACTCAGGATGCTTTAGTGAAGAATTCACAGTTTCAGAAGTTTACCAATGATAAGAACGGACCCCATCCAATTGTGTTTATCAAAGGGATCCGCGGAATAATGCCAAAAAGTTGGAACGAAAGGGAGAAAATTGTCTTTACCATTACCCATATTCAAGGTGAGCCAGCGTTGTTCGCGACACAGAAAGCTGAACAATGCAGCTCCTTCGATGAATTTGAACAAGTTTTTCTAAACAAGTATTGGTCGCGCGGGGTACGAGAACGATTAAGAAAAGAAGTTTATAGTCCTGAGCCATTTAGTAGAAAAGGCGGTACTTTGCGGAAATATTTCGAAAAGTATCTGGACAAAGTGAAATATTTATCCACACCAATTCCTGAGTGTGATGTTTTAAAGATATTAAAGGAGAAGTTACCGCGTGATCTAAAAGAGAAATTGTTTCACATTCCTGAAGACAACGTGGAATATTTTCTATCTTTACTGGACTCTTTAGATTTGGTTATCGAAGAGGACAGACACCATTATGGGAATAATTCGTCGAATAATGGTAATGGTAATGGCAACAGGCGAAACCACAAGAACAATAGTAATAGAAACACCTACTATGGGAATCAAAATCATTGGAATAGTTCGAATTATTCAGGATGGCAGAACCACAATATGAACACAAATGGACAGTACGGTAATGCACCGAATCACAATTATCATCCACAGAACAATAGTGGACAAAACAATAACGGAAACTTTTCAATGAAACGGAAACGAGATTTTAGAGCTAACGCCAATTACAATAACGGTAATTTTTCAAATAGTCAGCAAAACATGCAACCACAACATAACTGGTCAACACAGAATTATGCACAACAGCAATGGCAGCAGCCTAGGCCACCGCAATATCACGACAATCATGTACAACCCCCGTACAATACAAATATGTCAAATAACATGCAGCAGCATATGAATGCGCAGCCATGGCAACCACCGAATCAAAATATCAAGATTATTGAGGTAAGTGAACCGCAACCATCAACCAGTACCAGTCAGTCAAACTAGATGCGACGACACTCTGCTCCCGTAAGTCAGTTGCAGGTTGTCTAGGGGGCACTTGCATGAATAATGTTAGTAATAACGAGCAACCAAGCGTGCAGACAACCAGCTGCAGTAACAATGAGAATGTGTGTTGCACAGAATCAGCAGCGATCGGGTCGAACGACGCAAAAGATGCAGTGTGTAGGAATAATTCTGTTTATGTTGCTCAGCAACGTAGTTCAACCATGCAGATGTTAAGATATAATGACGGAGTCGATATACGAGAGGGATTATGTCTAGATTTTCGGAAGAAGTGTAATTTGTTTGAACGGGAAGTTGTACAAGCAGCTATAGTTTGTGATATTTATGGTATTCAAACTACGGTGATTTTAGATACTGGAGCATCTGTTTCTGTGCTCAATGAATCGTTCTTTCTTCACTTAAAGAAGATTAGAAAGATTCCGGTTTTTCCAGTCACTAATTGTCGAGTTACAGGAGCCATTAGTCAGAAAGCCCAACTAGTTCGGGAACAGACACGGATTTGTATTAATTTTGGAATGGCAGCCAAAGAGTGCATCTTCCTTATTGTAAAGAATTTAGCCGTGAACTGTCTCCTCGGATTAGATATTTTGCGAGAGACGGAAACTATAATCGATCTCGCAAAGGGTGACTGCAGCATGTGTTTCGGTGACACGAGAGTCAGGTTAGACTTGGTAAAGACCAAAGAATTGCATGGCAAATATTGTCAAATTTTAAAGATAGAACCGATTCTCGCACATTTATGGCGGTTTCAAAATAGTTTAAATTGCCGTACCTTCCCGGTCATGGAAGATGGGAAGGACGAGGAGAATATCCACCTCTCGGAAATAGTAGAAAAAGCACAACAATCCTCTGGTCTTGACAGTCTGCAACAAAAGCAATTGTTAGACACACTTACTAATTATCGTAAAGTATTTTTGAAAAAACCTGGACTAATTAAAGGATACGTGTACGACATGCAAGTATTTCCCCATGAAATTTACTGTCATCAAACGTACCCAATACCCAGCGCGAAAAGGGAAGCAGTAACAAAAGAAATTAGACGAATGTTGGAATGGGGCGAGAATGCACAGAAACGGCAAGAATCACATAACCGGAGACTACAGAATACTCAACAATTTAAAGTGGGAGATATGGTGTTAGTAAGGAATTATCTGAAGTCGTTATTATTAAAGAGAAAAATAAAGTGGCTTCCGTTATATTCAGGACCATTTGTATTCTTAGGTACACCACATAAAAATAGTTATTTCTTAGTCTATCCCAACTCAAACAGACAGAAAGGACTATACAATCACGAAGACTTGAAAAGATATGTATCTTAAGTACAGTAGATGACCTTTTACGTGTGTCGTAATGAGGTGAAGTCAAATATCAAAGACTCAAGTACGGTGCGAGTAGGCTAAGTGACAATTATTAATTAATGGACTAGTGTATAAGTATTTCATGGACACACTGCGATGTGGCGTGTGGGAGAATAGGAACACACAACATTGGAAGCATCAATACTGCTTGGAGGAAGAGACTCTCAGAATACTAATTAGTTGTAAGAAAATTTCAGCTCCAGTTCGACGGAGAAGAGGACACCGAGCTGCAGCAAGGAGAAGAAGAATTGCTTCAAAATGATTCCACCCTAAGACACTTAATCAAACATAATACAAACTTGTTGAGATTTAGTAAACTTTCAGGAACTTATGCGTGTGAAACTACGAACAGTGAACAGAACTGCATATTTCACACAACAGTAGGATATAGTGACTTTAGAAAATAAACGTTTCATTTTGTTGATTGTTAACTATTTTGAACCCACTAGGGTGAGCAGGTTACGTCCTTTTTTTTTTTTTTTCTTTCAGACTGTGTACAGGATACACTTACAACATGTAAAGTTTACGCGAGTTACGTATAGGTTTAACAAATTTTCCACCGTAAGTTAGTGCTCGGACTTGTATGAGCTATAAACCAGGTCGAAAAAGATGTTGTCCATGACTGAACAGATCATTACACAGACAAACATATACAGACTTGTGTTTATCACTGCACAATTCTTTGTAAGTCCAGGAGCACCTTTTCGAGAAAATATGTGACTTAGGATTTGCTTTTATATTGTAAATGACTACAATTATGTACTTCATTTGATATGTACAATCATTCAGTTACTTATCATTATGTAACTAGACTGTGTAAAGACATTCTTATGGGTAGCACAAGGACTTTACCTTGTCAGACTTGATAACTGTGATCCAGTGACTACGTGGTGGAGTGAACATGTCACAGATGACCTATGAACAAAGACTTCCTGTGAACAGTATCCTCTGCGCGTACGATCTGTATTTCACTGGCGAAAGAGTGGAATTTAACGCAAAAGTGGACGCTCAATGAGTGCGTTGTGTTACCATGATTTCGTTTTCAAATTTTGTGCTACGAGTGTTTAGTAATGCCAAATATTCGGAGTGTTATTGGGACCACATGTGTGGACGTAACATTCCAGGCAAACTAAAACTCAAGAGAAAGTGTTTTTATCGATCAGTCAGCAACAGTGGTGAGTCGTAACAGTGTTGGGAACTGCTACTGACTATATCATTAAACCCGTTGCAGAACTGTATCAATGTTGGAACGTAATTACATGAACCTTTAATTGCAGATAGTCAGTTACGTCGGAAGGACGAATGGACTTGCATCATGATAAAGAAACTCACAAACAGTCGAACACCTCACAAAAAAAACCAGATTCTTCTTGTTGAGTGAAAGAGTGCGTGAAATATGATGTAATTTAGATGTTAATTTAAGGAACTGATACTGCTGTTTGAATTTCATGTGACTGTATGCTGGGATGCTGAGCTCACGTGTCGGTGAGGGCAGCATACTGCAGCGACATCGTCCGTCATCCCTTGCCGCACCCTGCCACGTCATCGCAGTCCATCGCAGACGGGGCGAGACATCGGTGTTGCAGTACACCAAGTCGCCAGCCGTCGTCACCAGCAGCACTATCACGAAATTGTACCATTATTAAATGTCACACGAAGTGAATATTCAAATGTTGAAAATTAAAAAAGAGGGTGTGGAAGATGTGCTCGCTCCGCTGTGGTTTTTTTCCGGGGTTTTTCCCATTGGCCTTTGCCCGAATGGGGGAGTGTAACTCAAAATCCCTGAGACTTAAAAGTAAACAAAGCACATGCTTCCAAGTGAAAGAACACAGTGAACTTTAAACAGAACAGACAAGGAAAATAAGCCTGCTTGGATGTCCAGTCAAACAAGTGTGACTGTACATCCAAAGGGGGCAATGTAGTGCTACAACGATGAAAATTAATATTACGACTGTATCAAACCTTATTTTCATGACTTAAAGAAGTATGGATAGGTTAAACTTAGATATAGTGGGAATTAGTGAAGTTCGGTGGCAGGAGGAACAAGACTTTTGGTCAGGCAAGTACAGGGTTATAAATACAAAGTCAAATAGGGGTAATGCAGGAGTAGGTTTAATAATGAATAAAAAAATAGGAATGTGGGTAAGCTACTACAAACAGCTTAGTGAACGCATTATTGTGGCCAAGATAGACATGAAGCCCACGCCTACTACAGTAGTACAAGTTTATATGCCAACTAGCTCTGCAGATGACGACGAAATTGAAGAAATGTATGATGAAATAAAAGAAATTATTCGGAGAGTGAAGGGAGACGAAAATTTAATAGTCATGGGTGACTGGAATTCGAGTGTAGGAAAAGGGAGAGAAGGAAACGTAGTAGGTGAATATGGATTGGGGCTAAGAAATAAAAGAGGAAGCCGCCTGGTAGAATTTTGCACAGAGCACAACTTAATCATAGCTAACACTTGGTTCAAGAATCATAAAAGAAGGTTGTATACATTGAAGAAGCCAGGAGATACTGACAGGTTTCAGATAGATTATATAATGGTACGACAGAGATTTAGGAACCAGGTTATAAATTGTAAGACATTTCCAGGGGCAGATGTGGACTCTGACCACAATCTATTGGTTATGAACTGTAGATTAAAACTGAAGAAACTGCAAAAAGGTGGGAATTTAAGGAGATGGGACCTGGATAAACTGACTAAACCAGAGGTTGTACAGAGTTTCAGGGAGAGCATAAGGGAACAATGGACAGGAATGGGGGAAAGAAATACAGTAGAGGAAGAATGGGTAGCTTTGAGGGATGAAGTAATGAAGGCAGCAGAGGATCAAGTAGGTAAAAAGACGAGGGCTAGTAGAAATCCTTGGGTAACAGAAGAAATATTGAATTTAATTGATGAAAGGAGAAAATATAAAAATGCAGTAAATGAAGCAGGCAAAAAGGAATACAAACGTCTCAAAAATGAGATCGACAGGAAGTGCAAAATGGCTAAGCAGGGATGGCTAGAGGACAAATGTAAGGATGTAGAGGCTTATCTCACTAGGGGTAAGATAGATAACGCTTACAGGAAAATTAAAGAGACCTTTGGAGAAAAGAGAACCACGTGTATGAATATCAAGAGCTCAGATGGAAACCCAGTTCTAAGCAAATAAGGGAAAGCAGAGAGGTGGAAGGAGTATATAGATGGTCTATACAAGGGCGATGTATTTGAGGACAATATTATGGAAATGGAAGAGGATGTAGATGAAGATGAAATGGGAGATATGATACTGCGTGAAGAGTTTGACATAGCACTGAAAGACCCAAGTCGAGACAAGGCCCTGGGAGTAGATAACATTCCATTAGAACTACTGACAGCCTTGGGAGAGCCAGTCCAGACAAAACTCTACCATCCGGTGAGCTAGATGTATGAGACAGGCGAAATACGCTCAGACTTCAAGAAGAATATAATAATTCCAATCCCAAAGAAAGTAGGTGTTGACAGATGTGAAAATTACCGAACTACTAGTTTAATAAGTCACGGCTGCAAAATACTAACGCGAATTCTTTACAGACGAATGGAAAAACTAATAGAAACCGATGACGGGGAAGATCAGTTTGGATTCCGTAGAAATACTGGAACACGTGAGGCAATACTGACCCTACGAATTATCTTAGAAGCTAGACAAAGGAAAAGCAAACCTACGTTTCTAGCATTTGTAGACTTAGAGATAGCTTTTGACAATGTTGACTGGAATACTCTCTTTCAGATTCTGAAGGTGGCAGGGGTAAAATACAGGGAACGAAAGGCTATTTACAATTTGTACAGAAACCAAATGGCAGTTATAAGAGTTGAGGGGCATGAAAGGGAAGCAGTGGTTGGGAAGGGAGTGAGACAGGGTTGTAGCCTCTCCCCAATGTTATTCAATCTGTATATTGAGCAAGCAGTGAAGGAAACAAAAGAAAAATTCGGAGTAGATATTAAAATCCATGGAGAAGAAATAAAAACCTTGAGGTTCGCCGATGACATTGTAATTCTATCAGAGACAGCAAAGGACTTGGAAGAGCAGTTGAACGGAATGGATAGCATCTTGAAAGGAGGATATAAGATGAACATCAACAAAAGCAAAACGACGATAATGGAATGTAGTCGAATTAAGTCGGGAGATGCTGAGAATATTAGATTAGGAAATGAGACACTTAAAGTAGTAAAGGAGATTTGCTATTTGGGGAGTAAAATAACTGATGATGGTCGAAGTAGAGAGGATATAAAATGCAGACTGCCAATGGCAAGGAAAGCGTTTCTGAAGAAGTGAAATTTGTTAACATCGAGTATAGATTTAAGTGTCAGGAAGCCATTTCTGAAAGTATTTGTATGGAGTGTAGCCATGTATGGAAGTGAAACATGGACGACAAATAGTTTGGACAAGAAGAGAATAGAAGCTTTCGAAACGTGGTGCTACAGAAGAATGCAGAAGATTAGATGGGTAGATCACATAACTTATGAGGAGGTATTGAATAGGATTGTGGAGAAGAGACGTTTGTGGCATAACTTGACTAGAAGAAGGGATCGATTGGTAGGACACGTTCTGAGGCATCAAGGGATCACCAATTTAGCATTGGAGGGCAGCGTGGAGGGTAAAAATCGTAGAGGGAGACCAAGAGATGAGTACACCAAGCAGATTCAGAAGGATGTAGGTTGCAGTAGGTACTGGGAGATGTAGAAGCTAGCACAGGATAGAGTAGTATGGAGAGCTGCATCAAACCAGTCTCAGGACTGAGGACCACAACAACAACAACAAAGAAGTATTCATGATATTAAAAATGTAGTTATAATTTTATTGTTTTCATTTTTGTGCTCAGTGTATCAAAGACTTTCTAGTGCACGGAATAAATTAGCATTGATTGTACTACGAAACTATATATGTTTGTTAAGGGTTAAGCATGTAATAATTCGATGTAAGACATTTTGTTGAGTCCGAATTTTGTTCTCGTACTGGTCGGTAGAGAAGGAAAAGTTCCTTAATCGATGTGAAGGTATAAAGGCTGTAAAAAGGAGAGAGAGAGAAGGTAAATACAAGTTATTCAAAACAAATATCTCCTAAGTGTAACGTTTTGTCATTTCCTATAGCTAAAAATTGCAAGGTCTAATCTGAGCCTGTCCTGAATAACAGCGAAGAACGTTTATGTTATCATATATTTTCTTCGTTTGATCACGGTTGTGATTCACATATTTCTTTTTTTTACGCGGCGTGTTATGAATATTTTCATTATACGCGCAAAAGTGCACACAGCTTCAATCGAACCTGCGACTTTCGAAAACGATAACTTTTAATCAGTACAATTACGCGAATACCGTCTAAATCGCAAAAGTGTTTCCTGGACCAAATAATTCTTATAAAACGTGTATTCTCCAAAGCGAGCAGCATTGCACTATCGCTGACTCGCAACAATCGAAAGAGAAAAATCGGTGCTTAAATAAAATTGCCACCTTTTAATAATTATTATTATCCCATTAAATAAATAAATAGCAATTCAGTGGCTATCCAATCAATAAACAGAGGGGGCAATTCATACTGAATTTTCAGTTTCGAATATAAATGGTTGCACTTCATAGTATAGGTCTGCCTTTTCCCACTTCCTTTCGAAAAGGAATTGTTACTTGTAGTCTTCTCTGCTCTTGTATCGCAAGTCTGAGTATAGGTGATCAAAAGTAACAGGATGTATATTTGGATAGAGATGGAAATACAAATTATTCTACACCTAATACATTATCACAACACTACTAAAATTCCGGTATTTCTTACATATAAGCATAATTCTACCCAGGCATCTGTCATTACATGTACCACAAAGAGAAATTATTAACAAGTTTGTAGTTAAAGAAACAAAAAACTGTTACATGGTCCTTTTCTAATGCTAATAATATCATCCATCTGCTGGTATAGGCCAATGCTGGCAGTGAAACAACTCTTTAGCAACCTTTGACACAGTGTTCAGCTTTTAAAAACGGCATGGGACGATGATAATAAAATTCATTAAGAACGCCAGGCACAGAAATGTCGCCGACATATTCCGTTTAGTATCTTATTCTTTTAAGCTGATTCCTGATGCAATGTGGCCTAAGATATCATTGTAAGAGGCGCAAAGCATGACTGTCTGATGGAGACACGACGTGACGTGAAAGATTCTAGACCAAGTCTACCGATGGATATCTCTGCCGAGACAATGTCAGCGCCCAAGTGAAGTGGGGGTTCATTCCCTTGGAACTATACACCTAGAGGCAGTGCAGGCTAACAGAGAAAAAAGAACTTTTTAATAAATCGTTTAAAGCATGTTTTCTTAAGAAACATATCAACAAATAATCTACAGCATCTGTCGTCAAGAAAGATCTAATAAGAATTTAAATGCAACTAAGAAAAGAGTTGATAAAAGTAATTCAGTATTCAGGGGACAATACGAGGAATGTATATAGGAGTTCCACCCAACCTCTGCACCCTTTGTGGGGACTGTGCCGGTACGGTGTGTCTCGAAAACAGTTCGCCACTCCGCGAAAGTAGCGTCTCTGGATCTCCGTTCAGTCTTCCTTGGTTTCTGTGCCATTATTTTTATGTATCTAGGTAAGCTGCAGTTAAGCTATGTTTGCCTCCAGCAGTTCACATTAAAGGCTAAAGACCGCTAGAGGCAACTGGGTACAATCACCAGCGGAAACCAGAACTATGCAGTAGCGTGGCAAGTTGGCGCTGCGTATGTATAAACCTCCCTTGGAAAGCTAGAACACCATTCCAATGTAAACCAGACTAACGCTGATATGTTCTGCGACATCATTGATGCCGTCTCGGAGTACATCAGAGAGCGAATACTGCTGTAGTGCGAAGTATAATGATCGATCAAGAAAGAGTCGCCACTGTATTTCAGGGATAAAAGAGCACATGTACGCTTACAATAATGAAATTCCGTTGAATATTGTCCATGTAATAGAGGAGGCAAAAACTACGATAAATTTCGTGTCGTGCTCAGTTCCTCTTTGCACCCGTTGTGCCAGAAGTAAAAGCACCTCTAGAACACCTCTACATTACAAACACAACAGGTGAGTCAAACTGCGTGACTGTCTTTGAATCTCTAGAGTAGCACCGCAGCCCAAGATAGGCTTCCACTGGTGACTGTAGTTTCTGCTCTCCTTTCCACTGATAGAATCCAGCTTTGTTCCTGACACGGTGCAGATCGATCCGCTTGCTTTACCATGCATGGAAACGTAATGTCGTTTCAACTTTCAGAGACTAGTCATGTGGCGAAGAAATCAAAGACAATTTAAAATTTCCAAGAATCACCACTGCTCTTACAAACCTGAGGGAGTTAAGGCTACATACTGAAAACTGTAACTACACTGCAATGAATCTAACGATATTCTTGTAACTTCATGAACAAAAGAGGAGCTTGTGCAAAACTGAGGAAGAAGTTGTCCCTTGATTGAGAATTACGATTCAGAAATATTTCGACGGAATATTTCCTTAGCTGACTTAGTTAATAGTAGTAAAACAGTGTCATTCCCTCTAAGTCGGCGAGCAGAGCCAGATTTTCTTGAAACTGTTTTCTAAAAATGAGTTAGTGAACGAACTCATTCGAGAAACATCTTAAATTTCCTAGTAACTAATCTAAGTTTTTCAAAAGAGTTAAGGAAGAAGATGGAATTAGTGACCGCAAGTTTGTTATAAGAGGTGAACTATTCTTACTGGACAAGAGTCACAGGAAATAGATTGTAGAGTTATAGGAAACAGACTGTAGTAGCCAACATTAAATATTAACCTCAGAGAACAAAGATGTGGAGTACACAGGCCGCTGATGGAAAAACTTTTTTGCTGAAAATACCTTATTCTTATGTTTTTAGGGTGGGAAATCTAAATATTATACTTAAAAAACTGTATCACCAATCATTTCTTCACATTTTACAGTTAAATTTATTAAATTAAGCGATTTTTAAAGAATTTAATAGTTTTATATAGTAAAAATAATTTTAAAAAGTGGTGTAATGAATGTAGATGACGTTGGTAGCACTGCTGAAAAACATTTGCTGGCAAAAAAAAGTCGATTCCACTTTTGTGTAAACAGATGGTGTTTTGTTTACTGTCAACCTAACCTCACTTTCCCGTTTCCTGTACATGTGCTCAGTGCAATGTCTAATTGTGGTTGTAAAAACTCTGCTGACAGTTTTTGTTATATTTGTGGTGAATTTGTGATTAAAAAACACCAAAGAAACATTACAGACTTTGTGAAAAAGGTTTATCTATCATACTTTGGATCTAAATTTGGTGATCAAGATAAATCTTGGGGGCTGCATAAGGTATGATATGTTCGTATTGAATATCTGAGAAAATGGTCGAAAAAGGAGAAAAAAGCCTCTAGATTTGCTGTTCCTATGATATGGTGGGAGCCAAGAAATCATTCCGATGATTGATACTTTTGCTGTGTTGATATTACCGGTCGTAATTCGGAAAACAAGAAGGTAATAAGCTACCCTAACCTTCTGGCCACCATCCGACCAGCAGGGCATGGTGTAGATTTGCCAATTCCTGAACCACCAGATGATTTAAATTCTATTCCATCAGAAGTATTATCTGATGTACAATGTGATTTAAATTAAATAGATGATGATGAATTCCACTGTAATACAGAAAGTCTAGAACCCAAATTGTTTACTCAGACCGAGCTTAACGATTTGGTTAAGGATCTGAGCTTAATGAAAGAAAAAACTGAATTGCTTGGCTCTAGATTAAAAGAAAAGAACTTATTGGCAGTTTGAACCAGCTTATACATGTATAGAAAGAGAGAGCAGAAATTTTCCAAGTTTTTTTCAACAAGAAGGTGATTTAGCGTACTGCTCAGACGTTCCCAGTCTGATGAATGAGTTTGGTATTGAATACAAAAAGGAAGACTGGCGGCTCTTTATTGATTCATCCAAAACTAGTTTAAAGGCAGTTTTATCACAAAATGGCAACATGTATGCATCTGTACCTGTTGGACATTCTGTACATGTGAAAGAGAGCTATGAAAACCTAGAAATAGTGCTAAATAAAATAGGCTATTCTGCTCATGGTTGGATGATACGTGGCGATCTAAAAGTAACATGCATGCTCCTTGGTCAGCAAGGTGGCTCTACCAAATTTCCTTGTTTCTTGTGTGAATGGAACAGTATGGCTAGGGATCAACACTGGTGCTGAAAGAACTGGCCTGTGAGGGAGTCCTTAAAATCTGGTGAGAAGAGCACCCTACACAAAATCCTTGTAGGTCCAAAGAACGTGCTCCTACCACCTCTACATATAACGTTAGGCCTAATGAAACAGTTTGTAAAGGCTTTGCCTAAAGATGGACCCTGTTTTAAGTATATCTGCCAAAAGTTTCCACACATTTCAGAAGCTAAATTAGAAGAAGGCGTCTTTGTCGGATCTGACATTGATGTTTGATGTTTACTTTGAATCCACAATGACTTTAAATGAGAAAGAAGCATGGGTATCATTCAAGCAAGTCGTTACAAAGTTCTTAGGACATGAAAAAGACCCAGGATATGCTTCTATTATAGCTACAATGTTAAAGAGGTTTAAAACTTTGGGATGTTTAATGAGCCTGAAAGTTCACTTTTTGAACAGTCACCTTGATTCCTTCCCAGATAATACGGAAGATGTTAGTGAGGAGCAAGAAGAGCATTTTCACCAGGACATTAAAGCGACGGAAAAACGCTAGCAAGGCCGCGCCAACATGATGGGGGACTACTGTTGGTCACTTCACCAAGAAGTTCAGCAAGCGACTCATCATAGAAAAAGCTACACAAGAAGCTTCAAAGAAAAAATAGGAAGAAAATACAGCCCAATTCCAGCTGACAAGTGAAGCCTCTGTTAAAACATATCATTGATTTAAGTAGCTTACCTTTAATACAAACCATGCTTATGTTGTAACAAAGCATTTAATTAATTTCCCTATTTACCGTGTAGCATAGGATTTTTATGCTATATAATAAAGAGTATATTGCTCGAAAACTATGGGTGATACAAGAAAAACTAAGGCTAGATTTGGACTGAGCTCATAAAAATCTATAAAGATCAGCTATCAAAGTAAAAAAGTTTTTTAAAAAATATTTTATGTTGGCCTGTGGTGTCAGTGAGTAAAATTAGAAAGTATTGTATAATAAGCTTTAGACCATTTGACGTCCCAAAACATTCTGAGGAATGGGAAAGACCCTGTTTGTTCCTGTAGCCGTTTTAAAAAGATGCTATGCAAGCAATGAGAGTTTCCTCGTAGATTTAAGCCAAGACAAAGCCCTGTTAACAACACTTGAACGAAGCCAAAATGAGCATAAGGGGACAATGCGAGTAGATTTTATGAATTTTTCAGTATAATGTTGATGAGCGATTTTGCGAAAAATACGAATTACTTTTGATCTTACGTAAAGTCGATAAACTGGGCCAAAATTATCTGTTCACTCACAGTATTCCTAATGAGAGAAACTCAAGACGAGAGACAGAAGACCAGTATTGTTGCCCTGCGGAAGGTCGTATTACAGTTCCTTCATTTTATCGTCACATCAGTGCCAAAATGACAGCTGTGAAAGTAAACGATCACACAACACAAACGTAAACAAAATCACTCACTATAGTAATTGCAAATGGACTTGATGAGATGTCTTTACGACTGTATACCGAGTATACGAAACTACTGTCCTTCTAGCAGTTGTTTATTGTAGATAGCCAACGAAAAAGTCGTATAACATTCCAGTTTACGAGAAAGGTCGTAAAACATAATTATGGGGCTATTAGCAGGTGTCAGTCTCTTGTATTATTATGGAACTTGTGTTAGGATAGCTTATTATGACCTCTCTGAAGAGAAAATATCTGCTCTATACGAATCAACCAGCATTCAGAAAAACTGAAATCTTGTGAAATTCATCTCACTCTGTTGGTCCATAATAATCAGATAGCCCTCGTTAATGCATGCAGTTGACTTCCAGAAGGAATTAGATGTATTTTGTGACGTCTCTTTTTGTTGTTGTCTGCTCTTCGGTCCGAGGCCTGGTTTGATGCAGCTATCCATGCTACTCTATGCAGTACAAGCCACTTTAACTCTGAGTAACTGCTGCAAGCCACATCTGTTTGGACATGCTTGCTGTATTCGCCTCTTGGTCTCCTTCTACATGTTTCTACCCCCACCCACCTGCACACTTATTTCCAATATTAAAGTGATGATTCCTTGATATCTCAGAATGTGTCCTGTCAACTGATTCATTCCTTTAGTCAGTCTTCAGTATTATTCTGTAGAACTTCATATTAAGTGCCACATCTTAAAATGAAATACGAGCTTACGCAATAAGGGATCAGTTTTGATACTGGATTCTGATAATCGTAGCAGATACAGTTCAGTCACCTTTCGTAACATGACGAAGTCGTCAAATGCAAAACAACTTCGGGAAAACTCAGTGGAGTGTTATAAGTGTTACAAGTGTATTCCCAAGATCACAACGCTCTCTCCTCCAGCCAGGATCCTTCCGTTGATTGTTGCACAGCCGACACGCTAACGACCATCTGTCCGATGGGGCATAAAACGTGACTCACCCGACAAGGTCACTTGTCGCTACTCACTGGACGTTCAGTTGCGGTAATGGCGTGCAAATTCTAGCCTTCATTGCCTTGCCCCTTCAAGCTAGACAAGTTTCGGACTTTGTAGTTTTTTCGTTTGACGCTTATTTCGTGAGATATTTGAAGTAAATCAGTCATGTACTTTTCGAGATTTTTGGTAACAATGTCTTCCCTTTCTTTACTAAATATGCATTTGTATATAATTCGATGGCACTCCGGTAGGTGTATGAAACAAATACACTTATTCGATTATCAGAAATCTCGAAAAGTTCTTGACGGATTTACTTCAAATTTTTTCACATTATTCTACCAAATTTTCGAATGGAGATAGGCTACATGGCTTTTAATGTAAATGGATGTTTGGATGAATATAGGCTACATATTTTGAATATTATGTAGGCTATATCTGTTCAAATGTTCATTAGAATATCGAGTAAAAATTTGAAGTAAACCAATCATGTACTTTTGGAGACTTTTGGTAACAACGTTTCCCCTTTCCATACTAAAAATGTATTTATATAAGTAAGGTGGATATATATATATATATATATATATATATATATATATATATATATATGCTATTTCATGAGTTCCTAAAAGTTGCTACTTAATACAATCCAGAAAATAGTCCTACAGAATATCTTGTCTCACAATATGTGAAATCTCAGAAGGACGAGAAGCCAATAACATCGAACACCATAAAGTTGAATGTAATCAGAACATTTGTGGAATATCTGCAGCATTCAGTTTTATGAAGATAATGTTCACGTATTTTCATTTTTAATTAATCCTGAATGACTTAGAATCTTGATAAAACTTTCCTGGCTATATTAATCACATCTAACAGTGATGTGGTATTCGTCTGTTATAATGAAACTCTGAAATGTATATGCCAATGCATGTTGATGTTGTGGAGTAAATTGCTGTTGTATTTCTCATGGAGAATCTTCACCTGAATAATGCCTAGTGCTTAAGCGCGGCGACGTATCCATGACGATAAAATCAATAAATATTGCTGGTCAAACGATTTGTACATACATTCAAAATTGCTTGTGAATTTTTGTTATCTTTTTCATATCTGAATGCACTTACACATATGTAATAAAATACAAAGTTTTCTTTAGAGTTTATAATTAGTTATAAATTCACTTTCGGAATTGGCACTTTGTCATTACTACCTCGCAAATTCTCATATTTTTCCTCAGACTGTTCATTTTGCTGTTTCTTTACTTGTTCATTTAGTCTGAGTTCCCATCAAACTTGGATGGTAGCAAATAATGATAAGCTACACGCTGTACAAAAAAGATAAGGAAGGAAAAATTGCGTTTAAGGGTCTCGTCGATAAATCCTATACAGAGAACTGAGCATAAAATTACTGTCGAACTTTAAATCACGTATAAATTTGTGTTTTGATTTTCTTCTGTTATTATTCTCTGTAGATCACCAAATCAGGATATCCGTCTACAAACTACAACATAATTTTATGCTCAGTTCTCTGTATAGGATTTATCGATGAGACTTTAAACTACAACGTTCAACAGCATTCGTACTGTACATGAAACAAGCCACATTTAAATACATCATTACAAAACTCTACATATATGTCAAGAACTCTTGATGCTGCTGGCGGTCCAATCCTGTAGCAGCAAGTTTCTTTTTTTTCTGACAATGGACGACAGCATGATATAAATTTGAATTTCATGATAATTACCCCCCTGCGCAACGAGTAAATATTGTATCAAATACTATTCTGTTAAAAATTCCATGAACTTTTAAAGCATAACATACGAAGAGTTTTTTGGAACTGTAAATTCCAAAGGGCCAAAGCTCGCTGCGCCATATCATATTCTAATGAATTCTCTGTTTACGAACAGGCGTCCCAGAGGTTTACTTTGCTTCGAAACAACGTTTACATTTCATAGAAAACTGGTTAAATTAAATTTGTTTTGCATTCCTCTCGCATCTCGTATATCTCTTTTGTTTTTTATCGCAAAATATGAATTTGTTGGAAGTGATCCTGTAGTTGAATGCAATTAATGAAATACTAACCTAAAACCCACGAAAAACATTGATGTGCTAACAGAGCACAAATAGATTTTTGAGAAGACTTTTGCGATTTACTGTAGAATGTTAGTCAGAATTATGGTGAAAGTATAGGTCCGGAAGCAAACCAGATCGCGTCTTTAATAGCCTGGAGAAAGTCCTTAAATGTAATACTTCCTAGCTCAGATCAGTTGTTCTGAGTGTTTAATGTCTGCAAGTTCTGTTAATTTCCTTCGTGATATGATTTACAGTCCGCACCATATGACAGATTTCAGACGATGGTAATCGATCGAACATTAACGTTGATCTTCCCGCACCCTATTTAATCGCTCTTGGTATGCATAAAAAGAGGTAAGAATTCTGAAGACGACTTCCATATATTTTTGAAGGAAAGCAAAGCGGTTTAGCGGTCACGAAATCAAACCAAGAAGCTGGTCATCTACACCGGGACATATACAACAGTGTCGGAAAAAACGAACTCCATTTTCCAGATGTTACGGTGGTAGAAATCCATAAACGTTTAACGCGTGCGGTTACCCGTCGTATTGATGTCTCGTAAAGCACACGTGACAGCCGAACGTGGCAGAGGTCGCGCGGACGAGGTGGCGGTTGGAAGTGGTCGTAAAACTCCTTAGTCTTGACCCCGCGGGAAGGCTCAAGCGCCGCTCACCGAAGCCCTGCAGCCGCCGCTGGGAGAGGTAAACTGTTAAGTCCCCTCTGCCAACCTCCTCCTTTCTCGCTGTTGTGTTTGACACAACCACCGTTGTGAAAATAAAGCACCTACACACAGAGGTGGCAGAAGTCATTGAATACCGATATGCACATATACAGATGGCAGTAGTATCGCGTACACTTTATAAAAGAACAGCGCATTGGCACAGCTGTCATTTGTACTCAAGTGATGCATGTGAAAAGCTTTCCAACGTGATTATGAGAGCACCATAGGCATTAACATACTTTGAACGCGAAATTGTAGTTGGAGCTAAAAGCATGGGACATTCCATTTCGGAAATCATCAGGGAATTCAATATTCCGAGAGCCACAGTGTCAGGAGAGTACCGAGAATACGAAATTTAAGGCATTACCTCTCACCACGGATAACGCAGCGGCCGACGGTCTTCACTTAATGACTGAGAGCAACGGCGTTTGTGTAGAATTTTCAGTGCTAATAGATAAACAACGCCACCAGAAATAACCGCAGAAATAAATGCGTGACGTACGACGAGCGTATCCTTTAGGACAATGCTCAAATCTTCAAGTGTATGTGAGTTCCTAAGGGACCAAACTGCTGAGGTCATTGGTCCCTAGACTTACACACTACTTAGGCTAACTTAAACTAACTTACGCTAACCTGCACGCCTCTCCTGAGCTCGTGACCGTATCAGTTGGACCGTAGACGAAAGGAAAAGCTTGGCCTGGGCTGCTGAATCCCGATTTCAATTGATAAGAGGGTAGGGTTCAACTGTGGGGCAGACCCCACGAAGCCATGCATCCAAGTTGTCAACAAGATATTGTGCAAGCTGGTGGTAGCCCAATACTGGCGTGGGCTGCATTTACTTTGAACGAAACGATCATTGATTAGAAATGGTTGTATTTGGCTACTTGGCGACCGACAACTATGGTACTTTTGTGAATGGCAATGTGGCTGTTCCCAGAGGAGGTTCGAGTCCTCCTTCGGGCATGGGTGTGTTTGTTTGTCCTTAGGATAATTTAGGTTAAGTAGTGCGTAAGCTTAGGGACTGATGACCCTAGCAGTTAAGTCCCATAAGTTTTCACACGCATTTGAATATTTGGATGGCAATGCGCCATGTCACCAGGCCACAATTGCTGGTGGTTGCTTTGAAGAATATTCTGCACAGTTCGAGCGAATGATTTGGCCACACAGATCGCCCGACATCAATCCCGTAGAACGTTCAGGGGACATAACTGAGAGGTCAGTTAGTGCACAAAATCCAGCATCGACAACACAGTTACAGACGGCTACAGAGGCAGCAAGGCTCAGTACTTTTGCAGGCAACTTCCAACGACTTGTTGAGTCCATTTCATGTCGAGTTGCTGCACTACGTCGGGCTAAAGATGTCCGACACGATATTAGGAGGAATCTCATGACTTTTGTCAACTCAGTGTACTACATTCACCTTGCCATTACCTTCTCGACAGCCAAAAATAGTAACTTGCATCAGGAGCATTGGTAAGATTATCAGCTACCTCATACTCGCATATCAATACAGACGGGATTGTTGATTGCTGTTTCTATTGAAAGCTGTGTGGTGCAAGTCTTATGCACAAGAAATGCGATACTATTCAATAACACAGAAGACAGAAATATTTGCTGGGTTAGCAGACCCCTAGCTGAAGGAACGATGGTCCTTTCAAATGTGCATGATTTGCGTGCCATTGAGTGGTGTTCTGTTGAGTTGTATTGCTACATATTTTGTTGTGTTGACCCGTGGATGGAATGTTTCTTGCTGTTTCATGCTAAACAGGCTGGAACGTGTATAAAGAATCGCCACCAAGTCTGTAACTCGTGTGATGGTTAACAACTGAAGGGGATGTACGATTGACTCAGTGCAATCATGTAAAATGATGTGTTTGGTTATAGATGCCTCCTCTTCTACCAGTCACGATATTTTTTATTTATATTTACCCGACGCATTTCCGGAAATGATTCCCATTTCCAAGTGCTTGTTTTTCTGTGTATAACGCCATTTCTCCGTAATGTTTTTGAAGCGTGAAGTTCTGCTTTGTCCTGTTGATTTTATTGCAGTATCGATCTTTATATATAATTAGGGGAGAAACTTGAAATAACTTGTATTTACGATTTTCTTATGGTTCATTTGCCACAGTACACAGAGAAAAACGCACTTGAAATTGCAAGTCATTTCCTGAAATGCGTCGTGTAAAATATAAATAAAATAAAATTGCGACTGGTAGCAGAAAACCTATTTTCACAGTCGCAGGCTTTCACAAACCATTTCCACTGTATAAAATCGGACGTAAAAGGATATTTAAAAGAAATGGTGGAATGCAAATGGCAGTATATAAATGAAGATTACAATCAAACAAACCGTTACTTCCTCCCACTATCTTTCCATAAGTATTTGCATTCCTGGAGAGACCTTTCTGTTTCCTTGACCGTGGATGCATCAGCGATCGAAAACCATAGCAAATATTTCAGTAGAGAATTGTTTACAGAATAAAGGAAGGGAGAAAGTAACAGGTGAGTAATAGATAAGTAAATTTCAATTAACTTTTGTATGCTGACTCAATAAGACAAAACGTATGTCAGAGATCCTTTACAGCGTGGTAAAACCACTAATCCACAATGACAAATTAACAGCGACGATAGCCGATTCTCGACGGGAAAAAAATTATGCAAAGATGAATACAAGTAATATATGAGGAAGTTCGTTCCAGCTGCTCGATCGTTCTAACAACAAGCAGCACATAAAACTACCCTGAGATAAAGAGGAGAGACAGTGGTTGGCCATGGGTGTAACCGAGACTTGTAAAGAGCGGCTTTTACGGTAAGTTGCTGTCTGTTAACTTTTAGTTGGCAGATCACTCCTCTAAGTCCCGAATCGGCCGATAGCCAATCTTTTTGGCTGCGGCCAGCATTAGCTAGCTGACGATACTAGGTGAGGTAGGCATTGTTGTCTACTGTGTTACTTTGTCGAACGTCACTGTATTGAGTACTGTTTCCTTTCTTCGCGATAAGTGCATAGGATTGCTGTAGTTAGGGTCCTTATTAAACTTGTCAATCCGTATGACAATTTCAGTTTCGTTCACGAACATCATTTTAGCGACTTTTTACTTTCGTGTGTGACTTCTGCTTTCGCGGTAGTATGAAGCGCGGTTTATGGTGCAGGGCCGGCCTTAGGTGGCGCAGAGCCATGTGCAAACCTCCGCGCGGCGCTATCCCTCATCTCCGCCCCCGCCCCCTCCCCGCCCCGCCTCAAGTGCAGGTTTTACACCTTCGTCACGTCCAAAAGACTTCTAAGTTTCGTCATTGACATACTACCAATGTTACTACACCGGACCTACTGTTGGGATATGAAAGTAATTAATCAGAGAAAGAATCTTTAACAGGCATGGTAATTACTAAAATGTTAATAATAAAAACTAACTTAGCTGTGGGAATCCTTCCAATTTAATGAAATTCAAAATCAAATAAGATTCACAACTGTTGTTCAGGATATACACAATGTATCGCTATCTCTTAATTTGTGCATGAGCAATAGTTATGTCTTGACAACAAATATTACTATAGCGCACTGGTTCCCAACCTCGGGCTTATTACCCACCCGAGGGGCAAAATGAAATCGTCCAGTTTCTGCCAGTTCAGAAGTAATGAGTCCAACAATGAAGTGATTTACGAACAATAAATACAGTGTACACATCTGAATTTGCTTGATTTTAAGTGGGGTTGCAGTTTGCAGGTCAAGCAAGTGCCGCAATGGAGAGGAGTAATGCAGGGAAGAACATTGCGTTAAAAGTAGCTTCAGAAACACCTTACTTTCTTTTTTCAGTTTACCTGTAACAACGAAATTACGGGTTACAGTTTTCAAATTAACTTCTAAAGTTTTTCTAAGGAGCGCAGGGCCGCTAGAAGCACTTGGCCCTGCGGGGTTGCACCGTTTGCACATGCGTAAGGCCGGCCGAATTGGATCCAGCACTGCAGGGACCAGCATGGCTTTCTCCCCTTCACAGCTCCTCTTCCCGTGGCTTTCTCTCTCTCTCTCTCTCTCTCTCTCCCTCTCTGTGTGTGTGTTGGTGTGTGTGTGTGTGTGTGTGTGTGTGTGTGTGTGTGTGGAGGTGGGGGGAGGGGGGCTTGCTTCCTTAGCTACCTGCTATATCCTTCTTAAATCTGCCAACTTACAATTAACACACAGTACCCAAAATTGCCTCAGAGTGCTGTTTGCTGTCGACTCGAACAGCAGACTGCGGGCTCGCGGTGTCACAGAACCGCGGTAATCAAGTGCATCTTCTCGCGACGCGACCTAATTACTACCACGATTAGACTCTGCGATGGAGGCGATGGGGGTCAAAATGTGCTGCAAGCTGAGACGGCAGCAGACTTCCGGGCGCATCTTCACGATCAGCATCAAGCGGACGAGACTAGAGAGTGCGTAAGAGTCGGCTGGAGGGCGAGTCTCTGCTAGTTGTATTACTTAGGAAAGAGAGCCTCCACCATTAAAACACAGTCCGTACCGCCAACCTTACAGAAGAAGCTCCTCTGTCCTCTCCCGCTGCTTCTTTCAGTTGGGTAATGAGATGTCTTCCAAGCACCTAGGTTGGCTGTTCCATTGTCGCACCTACTAGAGTGTGCTGAGAGAGAAACGAGTTATTCTGTGACAATGTGAACATAAAGCAAATTTGAAGCAAGCAGTTTTTCTTTTTTTTTAACGGTCCACACTGTCCTGGAATTTTTTCAGTAACATGCTTTGCGAGTATCACATATTAATTCTGATCTTCTCATCTGACGGTCCTATACTTTCGCTACACCGGTGGATCATGTGTTAAATCCAGCCTTGACATCAAATATTTGGAGCCTAGGAAACCTGCTTTCTCGGATCTCGAGACAACACTCAAACAAATCGTATTAATGAGTTTTATTATAAAATGAAAAGATTACACTATTTAACTTTGAGAATTACACAGATGTGTCGCAAGCCAAGAGCGACTTGCAAAATAATCAAGATTCTTCAGTATAGACAATGCTACATAGTACAAACGAAATGACTGGCCTTGAAGCTACTCTTCAGTTAGGCTTGGACAAAACATTTTGATGCGAAAGCAATAGGCCTGTCTTTATCACCAATTCAGTGTGTAAGCACGGCACCGATTCCATAAGAAGAAGCTTCAACTTGCAACCTACTGGTTTGTCAGGATAAAAGTGAACCAAGCATCGATTACTGAGCAATGCATCTTTAAGTTTTTAAAAAGCTTCTTGGCACAAATTAGTCCAAACAAAGGGAACGTTCCTGCCACGCAGGCGATGCAGTGGAGCTGCGATTTGTGCAGCAATCGGTATGAACCGAATGTAATAGTTCATTTTCCCTAAGACGGGCTGCAATTCTCTGACATTGGGAGGAACTGGCAGGTCACGTGTGGCTAACAAATGTGACTGAAGAGTATGTACACCTTGACTATTTACGACATGAGCAAGACACGGCAACTCAGGTTTTAAAAAATCACAGTTGTCCAATCTACACTTTAGTCCTGCATCACATAACACACGAAACAAAGCACGCAGATTTGCAATGTGTTCTTCAGGTGTACGACCTGCTACGACAATATCGTCCAAATAATTCGACCAGTTTGATACTTGAACAGTCAGTTGTTCCAAATACCGCTGGAAAATGACGAGTGAGGAAACACTTCCAAAAGGCAAACGCAAATATTTAAACAACCCCAAATGAGTGTTTTTCTTTTCTGAAATTCTTCATCTAGTGGTACTTGAAGATATGCTTCGCGCAAAACAATTTTTGAAAAGTAGCGACCAGCGCCTAATCTGTCCATGAGATCCAGTGGGTGTAGGAATGGATAAGTATAAATCACAGTTTGCGGTTTGACTGTAGACTTACAGTCAACACAGAGGCGAATACGATCCGAAGGTTTCGGGAGGAAAACCAGTGGACTTGCCCACTGACTAGCTTGTATCCTCCACTCCGCTATCTTGCAATTCTCTAAGTTCTGCAGCTACCTTGTCCCGTAATGCAATGGGAACAGGTCTGGCACGGTAAAATTTCGGCTGAGCATTGTCTCTCATAGTAATATGTGCAACAAAGTTGTTAGTCTTGCCTAAACCTTCAGAAAAGAGATCAGGGAACTCTTTCAGCATTGAATGTCTTTGGCATTGAATGCAGTTACTAACAACACATTGTCCTGAATTTGAAAACCAAACAAATCAAACGAATCAAGGCTCAATATGTTCTCACAGTCGCATGTGGTAGCACAGTGAAAGTCACAGTTCGCATATGCGAGCGATACATGCAGGAAAAGTACATTTTCCGAGAACGGGAATGTTCTGTCAATTGTAAGCCGTCACGTGAGTGGTAGTTTTAGACAGGCTTGGGGAACCTAACAGTTCAAATGGTTCAAATGGCTCTGAGCACTATGGGACTTAACATCTATGTTCATCAGTCCCCTAGAATTTAGAACTACTTAAACCTAACTAACCTAAGGACATCACAAACATCCATGCCCGAGGCAGGATTCGAACCTGCGACCATAGCGGTCACGCGGTTCCAGACTAAAGCGCCTAGAACCGCACGGCCACACCGGCCGGCACCTAACAGTTCATATGTGTTGTGATTCAGCAGTGTAACAGAGGCACCCGTGCCCAACTGAAGTTTCACACTTTTCCTCTAATACATAATTGAACAAAAAGTTTGTTGGACTTACATAGCAATGAAGAAACTGCTCGCTTGCTAGTTTTGCTAATGCCTACAACATGTTTTGAACACACTGCATTGATGACATGGGCCTTGTGTCTAGATTTGAGTGGGCAGACTTCTTATCTTCGTTCCGTCGCACACATACCTTTCCTGCCATAAGCGTAACACTGTGCTTGTCGGGACAGGGAGTCTTGGCGTTTGTGCCATGAATAGCACCGAGGGCATGACTTAATTCTGTTCGCCTATTTAGAGAACTATTTACGCGGCGTGGCACGTATGGGCTGTTTCTGCTTAATGGGCCGGTCGCGAGCAAGGGTCTACTCAAGTCGACACATTGTTGGCTGCTCAAACTTATCAGCTCACAAGGCACCTGTATCGTACTGATCTAGTATCTGCACTACGTGCTGGAATGGGGACCTGACTGTTTCAAAATCCGTTCTCTAAGTTTGACATCGGATATACTGTACACGATCTCATCACACAACATAACCTCTGAATGTAAAGCACCATGAGCACATCCGATTTTCATATCCTCATCATACCCTGCAAATCTGTTACCCACTCGCGATAAGTTTTCTCTGACAGTTTCTTGCAGTTAAAGAATTGATACCTAGCTGCTACCACACTCACTTGTTGGTCATAATAGATAGTTAGCGACTCTACAACCTGATCATAGGAAACTTCACTCGGAGTAGCGTTAGGGTACAATTTCTGAATGAGGCGAAAGACTGCACTTCCTACTGTTGACAAAAAGTTATGTAGATTCACAGTACCTGGTACCTTGTGAGTAATTGCATGAGCTTCAAACTGTTGAAATCACTCGAGCCACTCCTAGTCTTTTTCGTTAAACTGACGAAAAGGCGGTATGGCACTCGAAGCTACAGCTGTTGCGTGTTGCACTTTATTGGTGGCTTGATTCGTCAGGAGCTGCTGTACCGTGATTTAGCAGCGAGGCAATTTGCTGGGTTTGAAACTGAAACATGTGCGTTAGCTGCGCTGCATCTATCGGTTACGACTGAGGCGCCTGAGCAGGTGGTGGGAGAGGTAGGTTGCTCATCGTGGAAGAGAGAAATGCAATAAACAAACAAGGCAAGCAATAAAAATAAGCGCTAAAGCAAAAAAAAAATTCCGCAACGCCCACCTGAAAACAATGATTAGGAAAAAACACTATAAGAGACATTATTAAAGCAAGTAAACACACCCCTGCAACGAAAAAGATGAAGTAGAATTAAGGCGCTACAAAACACGAAAAGCCCATGAAAAACCGTGGCAGCCAGGCACTTGGTTGCCGCTATAGGCTCCGTTGGATCCGTTGACCTCCCGTCGCCAAATGTTAAAGTCCAGCCTAGACACCCCATATTCGACAACTAGGCAGGATTTGACATATTGAATCTCAAAACTGATTTAATGGGGGAAAAATCCACGCATACTTTATTCCAAAAGTATACTGCAAGAAATATGAAGCAAAAGTGAAAAGATAAGGACCTTATATTAGCAGTTTTATCATTGTTAGAAATTGCTTCTAACTGACCCCCTAAAACAAAACGTTAATGAAATTAGTTAATTAATATACAAATACGAGGTAATATTGCTAAAGACATTAATTAAATGGTTAATCATCATGTAACAAGCATAAATCACTGATTATGGTAAATCAGTCAGTCATAAGTACATTATAGCTCAAGGCAAGATTTTTAAAAAAGTAAAAATTTTTGCACCTTTCTTTAAAAAAACAGTCAAAATATCATACAGTGAATGTTTCATCGTGGATAATTCTATAGTTTAACTTTTTTAAATTTATCTAGTTAAACATCTTTTAAGTTTCGAACCCTGTAATGGAGATGAATCATTATTTTTAAATGGAAAACTTTTAAGACTCGAGTGCTTCATCAGCCAGTTCCTATGCTCTCTAACGCTGCTAACTGAAAAGTCAAATATGAAAGCCTGGGTGCCTGTGACTTTAATAAATCAAAAACACGTAGCAGTTAAAAGTAAACTGCTAACAAGTAATAGAATAAATGTTCGACTGCATGTCACACATATTACAGTTCAAATAACTACAAGTGTAGATACTTGGTAAAAGCTCTACATAACTCACATTGTGCAGTAACTTCTTATTTACAAATATTACTGGATGCAGATTCGCAGTGCATTAATATTCACATATTATACGTGCATCACTGCCTACACAGAACCATGGATTAGTATACAATAGATAACTACACGCACGGATGCATTTAAACAGTCGTTCTTCTCCCACTCCACACTTGAATGGAAGGGGAAAATAGGCTAATAACCGGTACACTGGTACGTACCGTCTGCCAAGCACATCACAGTGGTCTGAAGAGCATAGATGTAGATGTATAGCCGCTGTAATCGTGTGCTAAGCTAACACCTCTAGCACTCGACTCCCACTCTCAACTGTAGTCAGCCCGCAACACTTCGCTCGGCTCTCATTGATGTCACGCCGAAGACGAATGAAGTTCCTCGTCTACATTGCTTCATATTGACAAAGTTATTAAAGAAGACTGGTAATAAATTGTACGCTCTCTTATTTTTGAGGGTAACCGCTACAAATATCAATCAAATCAGAATTATTAATCTTGAAGAAATGTTAATAAATGAAAGAGTGTCGGCACCTCAGGCCACCTTGTATTTCATTACAGGACCTAACATTATCCTTTTTCAATTTTGATGTGAGGTTTCCGAGTGAATGTTGTGACTCCCAGACCCAGTAATGTTACAAAACGACCCGCGATACCGATCAATAGACTCGTAATTTCCCCTTCTGTCTGAATCTCGATTGGATTTTAAATTAGTCAATTCAATCTGTAATCTCTGTGCGGACCTGACGTAACGGCTCCTAGCGCATCTCCAAGGGCATGAGCAGCACCTTGTAAAAATCTTTGGTTTGTGAGACTATTTGTTCAATACGGTTCCTGAGGTATAATATTGCTCGTGATGAGAGCGATACGTCACATGAGCTAATCAGCCCGCTTCTATTTTACAGTTCTCAGCTGTGGCTGTAACTCAGGAGACTCGGATTAAATAACTGCTGTCACGTAAGCAAGTGTAGCTCAAAAAATGGTTCAATTGGCTCTGAGCACTATGGGACTTAACATCTCAGGTCATCAGTCCCCTAGAACTTACAACTACTTAAACCTAACTAACCTAAGGACACCACACACATCCATGCCCGAGGCAGGATTCGAAGCTGCGACCGTAGCGGTTGCGCGGTTCCAGACTGAAGCGCCTAGAACCGCTCGGCCACCAGGGGCCGGCAAGCAAGTGTAGCGTTTGTAGCATACTTCCTCTCATCTCTTGCTGATCAGCCTACAAATTAAGCCCACCAACATGGTGGTATAAATTATTACATATCTCTGTATACCCACTGAAACACTGCCTGGCGAAAAAACTGAAGTATTCATAAAAAAAGATTTGAAATAAAATCAACTAGGAAGAAGACCAGATCAGATACCAACTGTTAGAAGGAAAAAGATGGATAATGAAGTCAGATGTAAAGATCTCGGGTCTGCAGCCAGGTGGCAGTATTGAGGAACTGTGTCGTTTCGACGAGTGTCGTATTCATCGTCCTAAGGGGAAGCAAGAAAATATTGAGCACGACGCTTGCCAAAACTCTCAACATAGCCATCCGGCTGAGAACCCGAGGGCTTTGTATCCTTAGCATTCGCCGTTAAACTCTACAGTCACACAATGATGATGTTGCGTTTGATAGAGGACAAGTAGATGGGCTCAAAGAAGCCGGTTGGAGCAATCGGCGAATCGCTCTACATTTGAGTAGGAACGATGGCACTATTCGACGATATTGGAAGGAATTGGTGGACCATGTTCGAAACAGCGTCAAGAAGGAGGTGGTCGATCTAGAGAGACGACAAAACGAGAGGACTGAGTAATCGTCACTGAGACACTCAGAGCTCCAGATTCATCATTATCATCGATCCAACGTGCAACTCTTACTTCAGTGACCACAAGAACCATTAACAGGCAGCTCACAGAAAGGGGGCTGAGGTCACGGCTACCCTTGTGCCGGCTACCAGTGACCTCAGCACGCCACAAGAACGTTTGCAGTGGTGTCGGACACATTCGGCCTGGAATATCATTGACTGGAGTAGAACTGCCTGTAATGTTACATACTGCTTCGAACTGATCCCCGATTACCAGCGAAGGCATGTCTGGAGACGCTCTGGACACCGGCAGGATACCAACCTGACTGTAGCCCGCCGTATTGCCCGAAGCCAGGAATGATGGTTTTGGGGTACCATTCCTTTTCATAGGAGGACCTCTCTGGTTGTCATCCGCACCACCCTTACAGCACAGCAGTACGTCGACGACGGTCTACGTAGCGCTTTGCTTGCCCTTCGAGGCAAGCCAACTTGGACTTACATTGCAACAAGCTAATGCAGGCCAGTACATGACGAGAGCTTTTGCTGCTTGTCTTCGTGCTTAAGAAACGGTAGTTTGGCCAGCGAGGTCGCCGGATCTCTCCTCTACCGAGAACGTCTGCAGCATTATGGACAGAGCCCTCCATCCTATCTGCCAGTTTTTGATGAATTGGTCCAGAGTCTTAGTACCAATAATTGAGTAAGCAAATACAGCACAACATAAGGCGATAGTCCTAGAACGCCTAAAATTATCTATTTAATTTTCCCAAGAGTGAAGGATTTAATAAAAAGCTGGAGCTTTTAGACCTCCCCATTTAAGGTCGCATGACATAACTGTAAAGGATCAGTAAGCTGATTACAAAATTCGACCATTCAAAACGTTGTTTTAAAGTAAGAAGGAAGTGAGAACTGTGTTTTTAGCAAATGTAGTTAAACATGATTATTTTCAAGAACAGTGCTTGGTAAGAACGAATAATGAGATCACCGCGAGATCTCATTAGAGATAGGTCCTTGGCATATATTAAACACGTATTACAGAATCGAAAAAACGTATACACATGCTGGTGGTATTTGACGTTAGAATACAAAAACAAAGTCGCTCGTGACATCCGACATTTGCTTGAGACTAACAAAAAATTTTGTATCGTGTTAACTCAATTTTTTTACATATAAGATACACTATGTGATCAAAAGTATCCGGACACCCCCAAAAACATACGTTTTTCATTTTAGGTGCATTGTGCTGCCACCTACTGCCAGGTACTCTATATCATCGACCTCACTGGTCATTAGACATCGTGAGACAGCAAAATGGGGAGCTCTGCGGAACTCACGGACTTTGAAAGTGGTGAGGTGATTGGGTGTCACTTGTGTCATACATCTGTACGCGAGATTTCCACACTCCTAAACATAGGCCAACCTCGTCAGTTGACTGACAGAGACTGCCGACAATTGAAGAGGGCCGTTATGTGTAAAAGGCAGACATCTGTCCAGACCATCACACAGAAATTCCAAATTGTATCAAGATCCACTACAAGTACTATGACAGTTAGGGGGGAGATGAGAAAACTTGGATTTAATGGTCGAGCGACTGCTCATAAGCCACACATCAGGCCGGTAAATGCCAAACGACGCCTCACTTCGTGTAAGGAGCGTAAACATTGAACGATTGAACAGTGGAAAAACATTGTGTGGGGTGACGAATCACGATACACAATGTGGCGATCCGATGTCAGGGTGTGGGTATGGCGAATGCCCGGTGAACGTCACCTGGCAGAGTGTGGTGCCAATAGTAAAATCCGGAGGCGATGGTGTTACGGTGCGGTCGTGTTTCTCATGGAGGGGGCTTGTACCCATCGTTGTCTTGTGTGGCACTATCACAGCACAGGCCTACACTGATGTTTTAACCACCTTCTTGCTTCCCACTGTTGAAGAGCAATTAGGGGATGGCGATTGCATCTTTCAACACGATCGAGTGCTGTTCATAATGCACGGTCTGTGGCGGAGTGGTTACATAGCAATGATATCCCTATAATGGACTGGTCTGCACAGAGTACTGACGTGAATCTTACAGAACACCTTTGGGATGTTTTGGAACACCGACTTCGCGCCAGGCCTCACCGACCGGCATCGATACCTCTCCTCAGCGCAGCACTCCGTGAAGAATGGGTTGCCATTCCCCAAGAAACCGTCCAGCACCTGATTGAACGTATGCCTGCGAGAGTGGAAACTATCATCAAGGTTAAGGGTGGGCCAACACCATACTGAATTCCAGCATTACCGATGGAGGACGCCACGAACTTGGGAGTCATTTTCAGCCAGTTGTCGAGATACTTTTGATCACATAGTGTATATTCATGAAAACAGTACTATGTTCACGATCGCCATACAACTTTCGCGGAATGTCAGTTCTAGATGTCGTGTGTCCTGACAACTACGTTTGTAAGTAGGCTGTTTAGGTGCTTGTTTGTTGGCAGCGCTATGCAGCGCTCTGCATAACAGCCTTGTTTGCACTCTGTAAGAGACTGTGGCTGCTCGGACTAGCAGTTGGAGTTGAACAGCCAGCAGTGATGGAAGTTAAATGTGAATACTCCGTAGTGATAGAAGTTAGAGGTTAATAATTAGCAGTGTTGGAGGTTTGCAGCATTAGCGCGAGCCGACGGTCTGAATGTATATCTGTCATTGAGATTTATTACTGGTGATTATATAAATTTTTTTGAACTGGTTGTCACATGATTAAAGCAAAATCTGGTAAACACATTCTTTACTCTGCAAGACAATCTTTCCTTTGCTAACCGCATGCCTATTCGTAGTTAGTCTTCAGTAGTTAGAATCTTTTATTTAGCTGGCTTTATTGATGTGTGCTGCGTTGCTGTAGTTGGTGTAATGAAGATTTTCTGTGAGATAAGTAATTTATGAAATGTATGGATTATTATTTTGACCGAGCGGTTCTAGGCGCTTCAGTGTGGAACCGCGCGACCGCCACGGTTGCAGGTTCGAATCCTGCCTCGGGCATGGATGTGTGTGATGTCCTAAGGTTAGTTAGTTTTAAGTAGTTCTAAGTTCTAGCGGACTGATGACCTCAGATGTTAAGTCCCACAGTGCTCAAAGCCATTTGAACCATTTGATTTGATTATTGTCAGGATATCTTCTTATTCAGGGCCATTCTTTTGTATGAATTATTTAAAATCAGGTTTTCAATTTCGAACAGTCAGATGGCGTTGCGCTAGGATATTGTGGGTCAGTGTTGAAATGATAAGAGTAACTAAAGAAAGTAGGCTCAATACGTTCAGTTTCACTCAGCAGTTTCAGACTCAAATAATGTAGAAGTTTCACCATCTCAGTTACTGCAATTTAAGTAAAAAAATTATTAAGAAGTTTCACAGTGTTGAGGGGCCCTATTATGCTAGAAGAACATAACCATCCTTGTTGCCGACGGAAACTCTTCAGATAATGCTGGTATCTCGTTTTCAAGAAAGCCTGCAAATTTCTATCCAGAAAGACATGTGGGTTTTCGTCGTTCCACTGATGTGAGTTACGGGTGTTACTGATACTGTCATCAGTGAAAGTGGCTTCGTCAATAACCAATATTGATGTAATTATTCGGTGATTTGCAACTGGATGACGAACAAAACTCTACACACCTTCCTCTGCTTCTCCAAAGTGAATACGCGGTCAGTGATAACGACAAGGCCATACACATATAAGACTAAGAGCAAACTGAGATGCATATAGGATGTGTGAAGTGACACGACATTTAACAGCGTGCCGCACATGTTCCAAGCACGCCATGCAGTCCAGAGCATATTGAGACGCTTATGACGAGTGTGCCCTTCAAACGGAGTGATGCGCTCACGCCAGACGCTGGTTACTCGCCTACTGCAATATTGTTCGGAAAACATTGTAATGAATGTAGGCCTGCCTTTGTCAGCAATACATCTAAGAAAATTAAATATATCAAATCACCCTGCACTTCAGGTTACTAATACTTTTGGAATAAACCAACCACGTTCTTCATTTGTGTATCATGTTGTGTAATTAATTTATTACTGACGATACTATGTATACAAACAATGAAATTCCATTTCTGGTCACGACGAGCCAATTAAAACATTGTGATTCGTGTGGATTTCTCGACTGTTTCTGGCTTACAGTGAAAATGTGATGTCCGCATGCATGTAGTATAATGTCTCTTACTACATCCATATGCAAGTAATCACAGTGAAACTTATTTACTTCAGATCTTGGACGCTTTTTACCAGGACCACAAAGAGGATGAACTTGTACAAATTTCCACCTATCGAATATTTGTAACACATAGTTCAGATACGTCAGCATAATAGAGAGCCCATAGGCAACCTTGTTCCACTATACTATATATTTAAAATTTCCTGCAATGTTTCTTGATCACAAGATTTTATAATATTCCTTCCTATTTCACTAAACTCACGATGAATCGTCTGTCCCTTCTTACGATCTGAATCCATTATGAAAGCAGAAGATGTAATCCCAGTGGCTAATGGCTCACCAGTTGTTGAATTGTGCATTATTCTTGACAAAAGTAAAAAAAAAATAACGAAACAAAACAGAAAAACTATACAGATACAAATAGCTACTAATGAAAAAAGATCGAGAGCTTAAATGGTGAGAAACGAAACACTACTCAATGACAATAAAGTGCAGTTGTAAGGCAACGTTTTTCGGACGGCCAACACTACCACTGCCCATATGTGCACCGGCCGTAGTGGCCGTGCGGTTCTAGGCACTACAGTCTGGAACCAGGCGACAGCTACGGTCATAGTTTCGAATCCTGCCTCAGTCATGGATGTGTGTGATGTCCTTAGGTTAGTTAGGTTTAATTAGTTCTAAGTTCTAGGTGACTGATGACCTCAGAAGTTAAGTCGCATAGTGCTCAGAGCTATTTGAACCATTTGAACTCATATGTGCAGTGACGAAGGGAGCATATGGGAGGAATGTTTTCACGCTCCCCGCCTCACATCTTCCATGGTGCTAGCGTAGCGAGCGGCACGAGATATTCTGCCACAACCACAACGCCACTCGACCTGGTGCAGGCGCGAGTCGCGTCGCCATCACGTCGCGTTTCAATTTGTGTAACCCCACTTCAAACTGTTAAATTACAAAACTGTGTGCTGCCCTGTGCCGCGCAACACGCGCTATGCGCATCTCAGTTTGGGCCTGGCGAAATATCCGCCCGTGTTCTTATACGTGCAACATCAATATCTGTAGAAACTGTGGTATTGTGAGTAGGACTACGTTCTACAAACTGAATAATGCCTTCCGCTTTATCCATAATATTTTCATTTGCAGATTCCGATCAAATATGACTGCAGGTACTGCACCAGTCCCACAAAGTTTAGTGAGAACATGTGCAAACACTCTTCAGTCCGGTATTCTTGAGGATAGCAAGTAGTTTACCAGTCTGTTCAGAATCAGCAGCAGCGTTTTCACTACAAAACGCACACAACATATTAGCATATTCAGTATTTGTAAATACGTGTGAGTTACTTAATGATATAGTAGAATTGGCCAAAAAATCGTAACACAATCAGAGCTGAAAAATTCATACTCATTTAATCCAACCAACAGAAATAACGTTTTTTGTTAATGATGCGAACATTAAAATCAAATTCAAGAGTGATTTTACATCAGAAGAAACAATATATTTAATATGCAGAACATTTATATATTCTCAATAAATGGTTTGTCATTAACTTAGAAAAATACACATTTGCATCCATTTTTGTATAATTCAATATACATCAACAACAGTAAAAACAGAGCACAGGAGAGATTCCAAATTGATTTTATTGATAAAAGTGACGTCAGCGCAGTACCTACTGGCAGCTTGAACTAACAGCTGTGAACAACAGGTGTGCATTCGAGCAGGCCCGGATCTATGGAGAGAGGGAAGGGGGAGGGGGGGGCAAACCATGTATCTATCCGTGCGGCAATTTCAGGGGGCACCAAATTCATACTCTTGAAAAGAACGCCTAGCACCCAGCGCACGTTCGTCTATCGATTATTCATATGATTTTGAAATACATCCCTGTTGGTTTGTGAACACATTTTAAGTTAATTTCTGAACGAATTGTAAGTTGATTTTTTAACGCGAGCAGACTTATGACTGCATGTGTTGTCTCCGCAAGAGGAATCTCCGTTGCATCTAGAAATGAAAAAAAAAAACATCTCGTCTATGAAAATCAACATGGATTCCGCAAACAGAGATCCTGCGAAACTCAGCTGGCTCTTTCCTCCATGAGATCCACAGTGCAGTGGACAACGGCGCTTACGTTGATGCCGTGTTCCTTGATTTCAGTAAGGCATTTGACACCGTCCCGCATTGCCGTTTAATGAAAAAAATACGGGCTTACGGAGTATCGGAGCAGATCTACAATTGGATTCAAAACTTTCTTGCAGACAGAACTCAACACGTCGCTCTTAACGGAACTAAATCGACAGATGTGAAGGTAATATCCGGAGTTCCACAGGAAAGAGTGATAGGACCGTTGCTGTTTACAAAATAAATGATCTAGTAGAAAGCGTCCGATGCGCTTTAAGGCTATTCGCAGAAGATGCAGTTGTTTATACCAAAGTAGCAACGCCAGAAGATAGTAAGAATTTGCAGAACGACCTGCAGAGAACTGAAAAATGGTGCAGACTCTGGCAGTTGACCCTGAACGTAAATAAATATAACATATTGCGCATACATAGGAAAAGATATCCACTACTGTACAGCTACACTATTGATGACAAACAGCTGGAGACAGCGTCTGCGTATAATATCTAGGTGTAACTATCCAGAGCGACCTTAAGTGGAATAACCATATGAAACAGATAGTGGAAAAAGCAGATACCAGACTCAGATTCATCGGAAGAATCTTAAGGAAATGTAACTCATCCACGAAAGACGTGGCTTATAAGGCGCTAGTTCGCCCGATTTTTGAGTATTGTTCATCTATCTGGGATCCCTGTCAGGTAAGACTGATAGAGGAGGTAGAGAAGATCCAACGAAGAGCGGCGAGTTTCATCACGGGATCGTTTAGCTGGCGAGAGAGCGTTACGGAGATGCTAAACAAACTCCACTGGCAGACGTTACAAGAGAGGCGTTATGCATCACGGCGAGATTTACGTTTGCAATGTCGGGACAGCACTTTTCAGGAGGAATCAGACAAAATATTAATTCCCCCCCCCCCCTCCCCTCCCGCCTTACATCTCGCGTATTGACTATGATGAGAAAATTCTAGCCAATACAAAATTAGAGCCAATACAGAGGCAATCATTCTTCCCGCGTACTATTCACAAGTGGAACATGGTTGGTAGAACCAGATAGTGGTACCGAAAGTACCCTCCGCCACACACCATTAGGTGGCTTGCGGAGTGTGATGTAGAAGTAGATGAAACTTTCCCGCAAGACAAAAGAGGACGGAGCTATGCAAGCTGAACCGGATAAACCCGAACGGGTAAATGCCAATAGCTGTTTGTTTAAGTGGTTAATTGGGTGTGCGAATGATCAGCGTTGTTATAATTGCTAGCAAAATTCATGGATTCAGACTACCAGAGCGGAAATAAACGACTAACAGCAATTACAGGTAAGAAAGATTACATATTAATCTTCTCGATGTATCCATGAAAATGAAATTTTTACAGAAAATGTTTGCCAGATCGCTACACTTCTAAGGGTCAGTTGTACAGTCATCGGTTCGCAACTGCTTAAGTTCTAGTGCGGAAAACGCATTGTGCGAACACCAAATAACACCTAACAGGAGATCAACAGCGGGATAATTAAACTGCTGATTCTGGAAGGATAGTGAAGTTAACAGCACAATAAGTTTTGACAATGACAGGAATAGTTACGGAATTAGTGATGGTGGTAAGATTGTTTGTTGGAACGAGGAAGGAGTAGAAACGGGGACATCACACAAATTATATGGAAGAATATGATGATTCCAAATTCGTATAAAAATTTCGTGCAGCTACTTTTCGATATCATGCCTGAAGAGCTGGAGCGCATGAATGAACTTTGGATCTATTTCCCAACATAAAACTTTTCGCTTGTAGTAGGCCTAATAGGCATTTGATGCTGGTACTTCGTTAACTGTGTTCTGTCGTGTTATTTATGTAAATATGTTAGATAAAAATGACCATTTGTGCCAAAACAGTCTCACTTATTGGCGTGTGTTATAATTGCTGCAATATTAGAAATGCCTGTTTCTTTTTATCTAACAGGCAGTGACAAATTAGACGTAATCAAATCGAATAACCACACCTGTCTTGGCTACTATTTGTTTTAACAGTATTTTCAGTATTACATAACGATATTTAGATTTTTCATGCAGCAAAACATTGGACGAACTTTGATGAAATAACAGATTCTTTTGCAGAAAGGAAATAACACCGTGTAAAACTACAGCAAGAGTGGAAAGAAAAACAATGCTGGGGTCTAAGGATTGAAGAAATGTGTACTGCCTTGCTTGTCTCTTGTCTTTACTGGTCTTATGTTTCCTACATTTAATTTTATGTCACACAAAAGAGAAATTATTAGGTAGTAGCCAATAAAGAGTGTAAATTTTCTGAAGAGTTCTTATTCTCTCGGTTACAAATAATCCCACCTAGTACTGATTACGAGTTGCTATTTTTTGCGCTACAAAATATTTTTGAAAAATTGATTTTTTAAAATTTTTGACTTCTTATGTCCAACACTCGATGGGGAGGGGAAGGGGGTAAGGGCACTATCAAGTTTTGCCCCGGTTCGGAAATATCGTAGATCCGGGGATGCATTCGACCAGTCAGTTGTGAGCGGTCAGTGTTACATGGTGAACGTGAAACCATAGTGTATCAACGTCGTCGCGTCGTAAATCGTCATAGACAGACTTATCTAAAACATTGTACAGAATATCTTGATGAAGAGGAAAGAATATTCAAAGTTTGTCCCACACATCTTGACTCCAGAACACAACCAGAGGCGCGTATGCGACTCGTTTTAAATACAAAACGTTGGCAATTCTTTCCTAGTGTTGTCAATACGAACCTACGACAAAGTTTAGAAGTACACATGAAGGATCAACGCTCGGCAACATAACCGACTTTCAAGCCAGTGTGACGAGCGACTTGAACTACATGGAAGAAGAATTATTCTGAGAGTTTCACACGATTGTATCGGCGTTCTGTTCTTTTGTATTCAACTGGGGGAGACGATACAGGACGTCTAAAACATTAAAAGCACAATCTTAACTTTTCTCTATTTTCTATTAATGCAGTATGATAATTTCTGGAATGACGGGATATATGAAATTAAGTATTCGAAATTCATGTTGCGAATGTTGATCAGAAACTGAATGGTGAAGCTCACCATTGAGTTGAACAACGTTATGATCTACATATAACTGCTGGTTTTGATGATGAAGTCATCGGAGTGTGGGCCTAATTTTCATATTTCCATTTATTAATACTGCGTGGGATAATTTTGGGAGTAAATTGGCACAATGTACTCATTACACTGAAATTTAATGTAAGAATAGTATCTGATGTTTATTCTCAAACAGTCTTTTATGTAACTGTTAACGAAAACTCGCGTACTACCACAGGCTTATTGATACATTTATCCTCCGATGAAAAGTATTATGAAAAACCAGCTAAAAACTGAAAAGAATAGTTGCATTTATGATTAAAGCACTAAGAACCAAGATAATGTTCAATTTATTTTTCCTCTTTCACATGAATGTATAAAGTATGCAACCAAAAGTTTGAAGACTTCCATTGTGAATTGAAGATGGTGGAAATAGTTATCAAACAATTTGATATTATTTCTTTTTGATCACGTCTTGTAGTCCATAGATGAATTAATGAATACACGTATAATGTACGGGTGTGTCTGCGTTAAATTTATAAAATTTTAACATAGATGAATACTGAAGCGGAAAACTCATTAATGTAAATGGCCAGCATGTAACCATATTTTGACATACTACTGCATAGAATGTACATAAATTACGTCGTTTAATGACAGTGTACTTTTCAGATTAAATATATCAGTATATGGTGATTGCCCCAGCCTGTCCTCAGATTGCTGTGTGGCAGTTAATATCATATTAACTCAGAGTAGTGCTTTTTGTTTTAGTGTCTCAGCTTAATTAGCCAACTGGATGTAGAATTCGTTTTTATGTTTAGCTGGATTGCTCGAAGAAGTGTGTTGTTATGTTCATTGTGTTCATTGTTGGATTTGTTCCACGTATATGTCCGTCAGCTGATAGCGTAACGGTACGGCTACGAGTGCGGCCCCGTGTCTGCGCTTTAATAGGGAATGCTCACAGTCAGAAGAGACAGTGCGACAGTGCAAGCAGGTAACCATGTCCCGGCGACGCACACGTGCTTCGTACAGCCAACTGAGCAAGTCTAAAAGGGGTCAAATTATGGCCTCCCGAGTGGCGGAGTGGTGCTTTCGGAGAAGTGCCACACAAGCTGGACGTGCTGCATCAGTTGTACAATGATGCTGGTATCAGTAGTCACGTGCACATTCTCACACCCGTACACGAGGCTCTGAAAGTCCACACAGGGCCGAGCGGTTCTAGGCACTTCAGTCTGGAACCGCGCGTCCGCTACGGTCGCAGGTTCGAATCCTGCCTCGGGCACGGATGTGTGTGATGTCCTTAGGTTAGTTAGGTTTAAGTAGTTCTAAGTTCTAGGGGACTGATGACCTCAGATGTTAAGTCCTCATAGTGCTCAGAGCCATTTGAACCAAGTCCACACAGGACAGACGCCAGTCAGGATAATCGTATTATAGGGGCAGCAGTGGTAGATCGTATAGCTACCATAGCACGGTAAGAGGGCATGTGAGTCCACGTACGTCAACACCAGCTGTTGGAAATTGGTTATTAGCAGTGGGACTACGGGCACGAACAGCTATAGCCCGTCTTCCACTCACATCACAGCATCGACGTGCACTGCTCGACTTGTGTGGTCAGAGGATTACATGGAAGTGCGAACGGCGCGACGTCGTCTTCAGCAATGAAAGCAGATTTTGCCTACATGCAAGTGATAGACATACGACATTGAACTGGTGAGTGCTGTCTCGTAGAGCGCATTCGTCGAAGATACACTGGCCCCACCGCAGGCTTTATGGTCTGGGGTGCGATAAGCCACAACTCTCTTTCACCTTCGGTACTTCTGGAGGGGATGCTAACCAGCATTTGGTACGTGCACCATGTTTTTGGACCCGTTCTTTTGCCGTTCTTGCAGCAGGAAGTTAATGTGTTGTTCCACAGGAAAACGCTCGCCCACGCACTGTCCGTGACACTCAACGTGCTCTACAAGACGTGTACCAACTTCGCTAGTCAGCACGATCTCCGGACTTGTCTCCATTCGAGGACGTGTGGAATACGATGGGACGAGAAGTGACTTCTGCACCTTGTCAACCGACAACTCTTACAGAACTACGTGAACGGGTGGTGGAATAACGTATCCCAGGACAGTATTCGCTATCTATGCTATGGACTGGGTGCCAGAGTCTGCGCCTGTATTGCCGCCCGTGGAGGCCACACCACATACTGGTATTTTTATTAAAAATGAAACTTGTCCAGCTGTAGTGCCCGCCATCCATGTGGAGCACGTATTGGTCTCACCGCGGACTTATAGTACTCAGCTACACACAATTGATATCATCAAAGTGTACGGGCCTGAAGATGGCGTTGACGCAACGTCGAAACTCGTAGCCAAATAAATATGAAATCTTAAGTACAGCTGGAGGAGTTCCATTTTTAATAAAAATTATACCAGCTGATGTCCGATCATCGTCCAATTTAAATACGGATGTACGAAGACATACTGGCATGGATGTTTCAGAACGGGTCGATACCTGGTACCTCAGAACCATTAGTGCCATTGTTCTGGAAATGTAATCATTTCATGTACGTCATATGCATAGCTGAAACAATAAAATTTGAGAGAATTGGAAAGTTCTAGATGGGTGTACTAATTTTTTCCGGCAGTGTGTTTGTCTGTTCCATGGCGCTGAAAAATGCGGTCTCGTGAAGGACTGCGAGTATCTGGCCACCGATGTACGCCTGCCGAAGACCATCGCTACTCCGATAAGCACCCGCGCAGTGTTCACAGAAATTACGGAAAGGAATGAAATACGGTTTGTTAAGGGAATTTTCTTTTTATCTACAAAAAAGTTTGGTTAGTATTTACAAAACCATTGAGTACTGGTCATCTTCTCATGCAGTCAATCGTGTAATAAGCTGATGTTAAACTTTAATTCGTGAATTTTTGGCTGTAAATACAGCACAATAATAGAGTAATCTGAGCTCGCGTATCTTTATGTGAACTAAGAGCTGACGGAGAATTATGATTTCGCCGAATCTGCTACATCTACAGAAGCTGGTTCGCGATCATTTCAACACTAAGAGATTGATGGTGGATATTTTATTTATACCAAATTCGAAGCAAACTGCTATGTACAGAGAAAATTATTAAAGCATCTTGAGTTATACATAATTTTGTGCCCACGTTGCACGTCTGTCGGTTGGGAGATATTTGATAGCAAACAAGATTACAAAGAACTTTTCTAGTTTCACTGTCCTTCCCTGTGTGATTACTGCAAGTTCTTCTCTCTGTCGTGCATGACCAGTGAACCCACGTCGAGGATTAGCGATACCTTATCCATACGTCGAAGTCAAAGACGCTACATACGTGGCACATGTCTGACAGGACTGAGCACCAACACGTCACCACATACGCTTATGACGAGGACCCCGAGAAAGGAGACAATGCAGGGAACACGGAGAGAAGATTTTAAGTAGGAGAAGAGAATTATGTAAACTGAAGGTCAAGGGAGAGAAACGGAAGGAAGTATCTCCGACGTACTATGGAGTTGCATTAACCACTGCGCCATCCCGACACGGTCTTTATCGCCTTTGTGCGGACGATCTCGGCATACGTCTCGGCCTACCCATATTCCCACCTAGCGCCACCTATCCGCAGTCCCTGTCCATATCCTCCATACTTGCTCCTTTCAGATTCCCATAGAAGGTCGGATGTAATTGTGCATCCGCACTGGATGTGGTGGATTCACTGCCGAAAGAATAGATACTCCGCATTCATATAGCGGAAGAGGAGCCTGTGAGGTGCGCTGGTGGCGTAGACCACTTGCTTCAGTAGTTACTTTGGGTGCCGCCGCCGCTGCCACAGCCGGCGCTGCTGCACTCTGGCGACAGCTGGCCTAAGCAGTCGCCGTCGCTCGACGCGATCGGCATCGAACACACCGCCGCGTTTAGCAGCTGCATCCGACAATACCGCCGCCTCCGTGGCCACATAGTTGAGCGCGGACACCACTTACCGGTGCGGTGAGTCATACCGATTGTCAGTGTTCGAAATAATAACAGAGGAAAGAACCGATACGGTGAGAAGTACTGACTGTTAGCATTCGAAATTATAATAGGGGAAATTTGTTGATTTTGTAGTAAGTAGCAGTGTAAGAGTGTGTTGATGTAGCCATAAACCTATTATTCGACTAACGGAAACATATTACAGATTTAAGACTTAGAACTGCAACGTCATACAATACCTATTACTGCCACTATCAGCAATTTGTGGGTTAGGGGTTTGTGATTAGTCATTACCTAAGACGACAACAGATCTTGGGCAAGTATTTGCTAAGTATGAAAAAGTACTAAACACAAAAATTTGTATGCCTGGAAATCGGTGCTATGGTCATGTTGCAATGGAAACTATAGCCCAATTAAAATTACTTGGTAGTTCACGTCTGTCACTTGCCGCTACATTGTTGCCACATCGGCTACTGGATGCCGCTCGGTTATAGCCGACACACAAACACAGCCGGTCACTTCACAAACGCTGTTAATGTGTAACACGGAGCAATGTTTGGTGCGGCGGCCGCAAGGTGTGCGAGAAATGCGAGATGCTCTGTCGACAGTTGATTATAAGTGACCACGACTGAACTGCAGCAGACGGTGCGTTTTGTAGCCCTGAATGTAAAGTCGTGTCGTAACCTCATCACAAATTAGTGATGTGCAACAACTCCGAGAACACGATAGTCAGCAATCTACGTCAGAACTAGAATCACGGTCGCTTAGGAAAAATTTGGAAATTTTTGGTACGTTCCTGCAGGACCAAACTGCTGAGGTCATCGGTCCCCAGGCTTCCACACTACTTAATCTAACTCACGCTACGGACAACACACGCACCCGTGTCCGAGGGAGTACTCGATCCTAGGATGGGGGGAGACGCGCGAACCGTGGCAAAGCGCCATAGACCGTGCAGCTACTCAGCAAGGAATCGCTTTACTCACAGCGATTAAAGCTAACCTCTGCGAGATAACTCAAGACAGAAAAATTACAGTTTCAGCGCTAAAAGCAAACTGTAATTTCTAGGAATCATTCGTTACCTGAAATTATCCTCACACTGGCTATACGAAATTTTGCGGTACCAACCAATGAGCAGAGCAGGTTGGAACTCGGTTGCAGATTAAAGGTTGAGCGCTCTCATTGGACGAAACCAGGTCCAAGTGTCAACTATCAAGCGATTTTAATCGGATTATGGTTATGCTGCTACTAAATGAGTTCAGCATTTTCACAAAACGGAGTTACATGGGAATATTATCTTAGTTGAACGGGGTTCTGGAGATACTACGTAAATATTCTAAAAGAATCGAGGATCTTACGAGCATCGCGTGGATTTAATAAGCACTAGATACTCGCATTCGAGGAGAGAGAGATTTCACGAAAGCAAAGGACAATTTGTTAAGCGCAAAATGACAGTGACACAAAATCTAAGACAACTAACATTTGCGTCTTTACAGATCACCAGTGAAAAAATATTTTCAGTGTTTCTGATTATTGTTTGTTCACATTTCATGTGAACGACCAGGACCCGAGGAGATCATTACTGCCAGGATGAACACACAGTCATCTGATTATGGTCTCGGAGGTGGTCGCTTGCTGCCTGGTCTTTTCCTCGAGAAACGGCCCTGCCGGGTGTCGACCCTAGTGACAGCTGGCAGGTCAGCCCGGCTGGGCACTCAAGTCATCATTTCTTCGAGGAACTGTGCTGCCGGGCTTCGATCCTAGTATTCGACCACCACATGCCTGGCAGGTCAGCCTACCTGGGCACATAAGTCGCAGTTTCCACTAGAAACGATCATGTCGGGTCTCGATCCTCGCGATCGACAACAAAAGCCCCAACACGACAGCCCGACTGGACACTCTAACTGTCGTCGACAGGGTGCGACGCACAGTCACAACATTAGTATAAAGATGATGGTAACATGACGTAACAAATTCCTGTATAATGAAAGTATTGTTAAAAATTTAGTGAGCACTTTGTATAGGGTTGAGTCAGTTTCCAATATGAGATATTAAAAGAGCACTTTCTTAAGATCTCCTAGAAATAGAAAATGAAATAATTAGTATAAGTTCCGAAGTATTTAAGGAGAAATAGTGGTTGAAATATTTAAGAAACTAGACTGCTTACAGACTATATTTGGAATATTGAAGATTTTTGAGTAAGATATTTAATATTCCTTACATTCTTTAAAATATATTTAAAATGTTTAATTGAGTAAGAAAGTTGGGCTTTCATTTACAGCACGTAAAGTATTTTTGAGTTAAAAAATTTAAATATTTAAGCCTTTTAGTTTTTTGGAGCCTGTTGCAATCTGTGACTGTACATGTATGTAGAGGCTCGCCTTCACACATTCCTTTTAAATATTTTGTAACTAAAGCCCTTCTGGCCTGTTATGTATTTTATATGTGACATGTAAGTATTGTCTCTGTCTTGTATTGTTAGTCAGAACTTACACTTTTATATATAAAAAATTTTCTCCCCATAAATTTTAATTATGTTATAGATCACTTTAAATGTCTAAATTCTGATGAAGGCACTCTTAGAAGTGTTGAAACCTGATAAAAAAGACTAAAAAATTGTGGCCAAGGGCTCATTTGTTTCAATTTTAATTTCCCTGTTGAATAATAGAATTATATATCGAGGAGAAATGTTAAGCTCGAGAAATAAATAAGAAATGACATATTTAAGACTTTCAGTAACTAAGTCCCAATGATTAAGAGGGCATCATGATAGGTCCATATTAGAAGTAGTTAAAATAGTGTGTATTCTTATCGAGGGTCATTAAATTGAATTCACTATGTAATCTGCCCAAGTAAGAGAGTGGTTAGACTTCTGGACTGTGGCTGGTGAAGTAAACTGGGAGCTGGAGGGGGGGGGGGGCATGTAACCACTCACTAATTTTTGGTAAGTGAAATAAAGCTTAGGTTTGTTGTTTCTTTCTTTCTATAAAAGTATTCCAGATAACTCTTTTCTAGTTGGGAAAAACAATATAGCGTTTACAAACTTTAGCGTGCTTATCACTAAAGACAGAAGGGGAAAATAACTACATTCATAAAGCTTTTAATTGGATCTGAATTAAGTAACGTGATCTGATTTTTTGTAGGCGAAAATGTATAACAGATACATCTCATTGATTGGCGTGTGCGATGTAACGTTTAAACCCTATACATAATTAACAATTATTAAAAGCAACATCTAAGCTCAAAGGGACAAAAAAAGTGTTGTGTTTTCTTGGGGCGAGGTTCTCTGACCACAATCCTGAAACCAGATTATTGAATTTATCACACTCAGTAATTCATCATGTTATTCAGACAAGCAGAAACACACACCCATCGTGCTGCTTCCCCGAATAGGAGAGGAAGTTACTCAAGCTGTTTAGTACAAAGACCTATTTAGTGGGGAGAAGGACGTCTCTGACTAATCGGTAATATACTGTTCTTCACAATTAATTTTATCCGGTAACAGGTTAGTTGGAGTATACTTTACCCAAGTATCATAATAAACTAGATACACTCCTGGAAATGGAAAAAAGAACACATTGACACCGGTGTGTCAGACCCACCATACTTGCTCCGGACACTGCGAGAGGGCTGTACAAGCAATGATCACACGCACGGCACAGCGGACACACCAGGAACCGCGGTGTTGGCCGTCGAATGGCGCTAGCTGCGCAGCATTTGTGCACCGCCGCCGTCAGTGTCAGCCAGTTTGCCGTGGCATACGGAAGCTCCATCGCAGTCTTTAACACTGGTAGCATGCCGCGACAGCGTGGACGTGAACCGTATGTGCAGTTGACGGACTTTGAGCGAGGGCGTATAGTGGGCATGCGGGAGGCCGGGTGGACGTACCGCCGAATTGCTCAACACGTGGGGCGTGAGGTCTCCACAGTACATCGATGTTGTCGCCAGTGGTCGGCGGAAGGTGCACGTGCCCGTCGACCTGGGACCGGACCGCAGCGACGCACGGATGCACGCCAAGACCGTAGGATCCTACACAGTGCCGTAGGGGACCGCACCGCCACTTCCCAGCAAATTAGGGACACTGTTGCTCCTGGGGTATCGGCGAGGACCATTCGCAACCGTCTCCATGAAGCTGGGCTACGGTCCCGCACACCGTTAGGCCGTCTTCCGCTCACGCCCCAACATCGTGCAGCCCGCCTCCAGTGGTGTCGCGACAGGCGTGAATGGAGGGACGAATGGAGACGTGTCGTCTTCAGCGATGAGAGTCGCTTCTGCCTTGGTGCCAATGATGGTCGTATGCGTGTTTGGCGCCGTGCAGGTGAGCGCTACAATCAGGACTGCATACGACCGAGGCACACAGGGCCAACACCCGGCATCATGGTGTGGGGAGCGATCTCCTACACTGGCCGTACACCACTGCTGATCGTCGAGGGGACACTGAATAGTGCACGGTACATCCAAACCGTCATCGAACCCATCGTTCTACCATTCCTATACCGGCAAGGGAACTTGCTGTTCCAACAGGACAATGCACGTCCGCATGTATCCCGTGCCACCCAACGTGCTCTAGAAGGTGTAAGTCAACTACCCTGGCCAGCAAGATCTCCGGATCTGTCCCTCATTGAGCATGTTTGGGACTGGATGAAGCGTCGTCTCACGCGTTCTGCACGTCCAGCACGAACGCTGGTCCAACTGAGGCGCCAGGTGAAAATGGCATGGCAAGCCGTTCCACAGGACTATATCCAGCATCTCTACGATCGTCTCCATGGGAGAATAGCAGCCTGCATTGCTGCGAAAGGTGGATATACACTGTACTAGTGCCGACATTGTGCATGCTCTGTTGCCTGTGTCTATGTGCCTGTGGTTCTGTCAGTGTGATCATGTGATGTATCTGACCCCAGGAATGTGTCAATAAAGTTTCCCCTTCCTGGGACAATGAATTCACGGTGTTCTTATTTCAATTTCCAGGAGTGTAGTATAGTAATTCGGAAACAGCGTAATATTTCAGTGTTTTGATACTGGAACATTTCTTTCAGTCATTCACACATCGTGTTCCATCAACTAGAAGAGCTTTAAGGCATGTAGACCGACTCAGTCTCTAAATTGACAATCAGAAGCAGCCACTGCTGGCTACTTCTGTAAAGTATACTAACAAGAAATTATGACTAGCACTAAGATACCCCAACTGATCACTACACTAATTACTTCTAGATTTCTTAATGGGTGTAGGTTAGGAGGAAAAAAGCTACTTTGAGAAAATCCACTGATATTCTTCCTATACAGCTCATTTGCTATCGCTACCTCACTCAAAAACATTGCATTTCTCCATACATATGTAATATCCACAACATATGGATCGTCTGTAACATTTATTTTGATCATATCTATGATTTATTATAAGCCAACCTTGTATGCCGATTATGTTTCAGTCAAATTAAGTTTGGTTCATATCTGGCCTAGAAGTGATAGAAGTTTTCATCAAATGCCTAAACAGGTATTAACGGCAACTTGCAATCTCAAGCAACTATTAATTCTTGTCGTGGTTTCAGTCCAGGTCTTCTTTGCCTTGCCTCATAAGTTGCAATTTTGGCTTGTGTTTCAAGGGTATTTCATTTTATGACTCTAAGAGAAAATATAAAAATTTAAAGAAATTCCGCTGTGACTGTAAACCACATAACCTATCAGACAAAATAAATACATGATTATTGTTCATCGTTTTTACAATAGATATACAAAAATATGAAATTAAAAATTTTAACTCAAGAGAGACACACAACATAGACTATAAAGTTTTCTAATACTTTGAACCATATCCTACTGGCACTTTCTGATCTTTTTAGAGTTCCGTACCTTACTCAGTACAATCAGAACCCTTATAGGGTTGCATCGTTATCCATATGACAGTCTGTCAAAACCTCTTTTTATCAGGAACAGGTAGAAGTATCATGTTGAAATTTGTGTCAAATACTGAGGTCTACAATCCCTTGATGGTGGAAAAAATTTTCGGTTCTATGATACTTCGTCAAAGATATGACTGTTTATGGCACATATTAAAATACAAACTAGCTCATCAAAATCCGAAAATTATTGATTTATAACCACATCATAAAAAAATATTTTTGCCTTTTGTTGTCACTTAATTTTCTGGCCAGCTGTTACGACCCGTTCTTTTAGGAATGGGTACAGGTATCAAGTTGAAATTTGTCAACTGCTAAAGTCCATGTTCCCTTGGTGGCATGAAACATTTAAGCTTCTAAGTTAGTGTATTTGTATCACATATTTTGATATTTCCGTAATCATTCATGAAAACCTGCAAATGAATTATGTACTCATATTATGTAATTAAGTTTTATGGATAGGAATCTATTCACTGAGTAATTTATCAATATTTTAGATATTAGGTAGAGATTGACAGTTTATTTATAGTTCACCACAAGGCCTCAGTTTACTTATACACAGACAAACTGATGGTTTCACTTATTACAACACATGACAATGCAATGATCTTAATAGATTCAAAAGTGGATTGTTGATATAAGCAAAACCTTGATAACTCTTCATCTGGCTGTATTCTCAAACTTGATTCCCAGGGCTCATATTATTTACACAAGCAAATTAGCTTTACCCTGGAAATAAAATAGTTTTTGTCAAACATGACTGAAACTGTAAGCAACAATGTAGACTCAAATAAACTAATTATGTATCACTATTATACCAACTAAATATCAAAATTGGATGAGTTACATGAAGTAATCATAAAAATTGATTTGGAAATTGTATTAATGAGAAGTCAGTATGAGTAACACATATCCAGTGGGGCTCTGGAATGACAGTTGTAAGTGTGCTGACTTCAAGTTTTGAAAACAGTTAATAGGACAACAAAAAATTAAATACTAATAAGTTTAATTTATGACAGTGAAAAATTACTTTTTATTTTTAAAAATTGTCATAAACTACTCATCTATGCAAACAATTAACTATTATATGCTAATACATGAAAGACTAATAACATTAGAGTCATGAAAGGAATTCGAGTAGAGCATTACTAAATCTTGTACAGAACAGCTCCAGAATATTGATTTAATTACATCATCAACAAAGAAACATTACAATACAACACAAGTAATCCCATAAGACGTTAAGAGGCAAATACGATTTATTAAAATTCATGGCAAAACTGGAGCAAGAAAGCAATAGTGAACAGATAAAGGTATTAATCTAGATGTGGTCAAACATAACAATGTACTCTTTTATTGTTAAAAATTGTTGGCAACATAGTGCATAAAAACAGAAATCTCTTAAGAATTAACAAAGCTATCTCTTAAATACAAACTTCAGGTTTAGACAGAAAAACAGTAGTAAATATCATAACTGGCAATAATGGCATCACCTTCATTAGAAAAAACCTGATAAGCTTCTTGGATCATTTTGAGGACCTACTGTGTTGTTTCTCCGGTACTCTTTGTAAATAATATACATAGAAGAAAATTATAAGTTTCGGTTTAAAAAAACTTTTTTTGAAGTAGCAAGGTGCATTAATAAGAATGGATTGTTCCCAGTTATTAAATTGTGACCAAACAGCATACAATATAATATATCAGAATGGTTTTAGTTTCCAGAATGTTGCGAAAAAGTTGTTAGGTGCTTATGTGTGTGGCCATGCTGGTTTGAGTGAAGACAACTTGTCAGTAATAGTATTAGTTTCACGTTCTGTGGATCATATTATGTGAGAAATCGTACTAATGTGGAATGAGTCATTTACATTCACATCGCAAATTAATATGTAAATATGGCTTTACGCTGACATTTAAAAGCCGGCACGAGTGGCCGTGCGGTTCTAGGCGTTACAGTCTGGAGCCGAGCGACTGCTAGGGTCGCAGGTTCGAATCCTGCCTCGGGCATGGATGTGTGTGATGTCCTTAGGTTAGTTAGGTTTAATTAGTTCTAAGTTCTAGGCGACTGATGACATCAGAAGTTAAGTCGCATAGTGCTCATAGCCATTTGACATTCAAAAGATTTTTTAAATATAGAGTGAGTTAGTTGTTCCTACCCATCACCTTTTACACATTACAATAATAGAAATTATTCTACAGAATACAAGGTATATATGATATATATCCAGCAGTCATAAGGAATGAAGCAGACACTATCAGCTTATGTAAGACCTCAGAATGTTAACTGACATCCAGTTCACCAACTGAAGTCAGTGTTATTTTCAAAAAAACTACAAACGAAAGAAAACTTGATTTTTAAGTTCTCTGTGTGTTATGATATTTTATATATTGATGACCCCAAACTATATGACCTAGCTTTCAAGTTATTATCACTAAGTCTGTCCACTGCTAAGTGAATGATATAAAAATGTAAGTGTAGTGTGACCAGGGCCTCCCGTCGGGTAGACCGTTCGCCGGGTGCAATTCGCCACTTCGGCGACTTGCGCTTCGTTGGAGATGAAGTGATGATGATTAGACAACACAACACCCAGTACCTAGGCGGAGAAAATCTCCGACCCAGCGCGGAATCGAAAGCGGGCCCTTAGGACTGGCAGTCTGTCCCGCTGACCACTCAGCTACCGGGGGCGGACAGTGAATGAGATAAGATGCGTTAAATAAAATTGCTCCTAGAGATACAGTAACGTGTACAGGATGCGGCGCGGGCACTTCTTTATTTGAAACGCGCGACACACAGCAGCTATTATTCATTGTTGCGTAGATTTCAGTGCAATCAAAACCGCGAGACTTAATTCGTTTTGTTATTTTAATAGCGATCATGCAGTGGGCAAGAGAGGAGCGCGCATTTGCCGTTGCGGCCTACATTTCGAATGGACGTTCGGTCGTCAGAACTGAGCATGCATTCAGGAAACAGTTCAACATCGCGCCATCAGGTCATGTTTCTGATGGGACATCAATTGTTATGCGGGTAGACACCTTTATGGATACTGGAAGCGTGCTGAGAAAGAAACCAGGACCTTCAAGAACCACCACAACGCCTGAAAACATCGAGAGGTAAGGATATCGAATTTGAATTCCCCCACTCGATCTGGACGCAAACACGGAGCTGGCTTAGCAACTTCTGAACGCACAGTGAGAGGAATTCTTCATGAAGAGTTGAAATTTCATCCGAATAAACAGTGGGTGGTGCACACACTTCATCCACGTAACTTTGTTTCATGAAAAAATGTGTGTGAAGCCTTGATCGATGAGCTGCCTCACGACGCCTTAGTGTTCGTCAGCGACGAGGCACTTTTTCATTTGTCTGGCTGCGTGAATAAACAAAATATGCGGTGCTGGCGTGGCACGAACCCCCGAGAATTTCATGAGCAGCCCCTGCATACAGAACGTGTGACTTTGGAATGCACTATCTAAAGCTGGCATTATTGGCCCATGGTTTTTGTATAGAACGATAAGGCAGCGACGGTCACTTTTGAGCGTTATGTTCAGATGATCCAACAGTTTTTTCTTCCAGAACTTTAAGAAATGGATGGCGCCACAGCTCACACGGCACGAACATCGATGACGATGTTGCGCGAACACTTCCCGATCGTCCCATCTCTTTGAGGGGCGATCTCCAGTGGTCAGCACGCTAGCCAGATTTAGCACCATGTGACTTTTTCTTGTGGGGCCATCTCAAATCCTTGATGTATACCAATCTTCCGCAGATTCTAGCTGAGGGGCTGAGCTACGGAACAATATTCGTGTTGCTATTGCCAACACCGACAGAGACATGGAGAAAGTGGACCGAAACTTCTGATTTAGACTCTCTAAATGCATTGAGCAGAACGAAGGCCACCTTCAAGATATCATTTTTAAAACTTAATTGAACAAAACTTTAGATGTTACTTTTTGTAAAGAAAAAAGAATTAACTTGATGTCTCTAATACTTTCTGATCTATGATTTTTTTAAATAAGGAAATTAACGTGTCGCACGGTGTACTAAAATATTCAAGTGTTTTGGAGTGAGATACGTATGTGTTATTGAATACACTGCGCAGTGGTTCGATGCCCATATTTCACGTTTAGTTATGAATTGTGGTTCCAGTGGATATGACATCACTGTTTAGTGCATCCTCTGGACATAGGGATTTAGCTATCCAGAAGGAACTTAGTTGGAAGGCAATCGAACTGAAAAGTACTGTGAACATCCACTGAAAAATTAACTACCAGTGGGGAAAGGCCATTCGACTAAACTTCTAATTGTATTGTTGTTTGTTTGATGTAATGTTCCAGCGGAAAAACTTGTACAATGCATGGTCTTTTATTACACTTCTGTAAAGCAAAGCCTGAATGAGTACACTATTTCAAAATACACATTAAGAGGAAATCTTGCGATGAATGTTTTAATCATTAACTGTTACCCACAGCTGCGCTTCCAGAGCAGTAGTTTTGTTATGATGAACGATCGCAAGTAAACTATTGTACCTGCAATAACGTCAAATGCCCTCACATGTCTGCTTACTCGGGTGTGACTAGCATGTGATGTGCCCTCCCCTCCTATCCTAAATGCCACAAAGTACAATGACATGGCATGCACAGCTTCACTGCTGAAAGGTGGATTGTATGGAGAAGCACGCACCTATGCATCATACTGTTGAAATATACTTCTGTAATGCCACTATTTAGTCTTTGACTAAAAACAATAAGTCCTTAGCAAAAATATTAAGAAGTAGGGTCGAAGGTGTCGTGGATATTTGCATTAATGACTGAAAGTCAACAGCCGTGAATGTGGCGACATGTGGGTCCTAATAATGGACATGCAAGCGAATTGCGAATCCAGGATGGCTGTGCACAGCAGTAAACAATACCACATAGCGGTAACCAAGTAGGCAGAAAGGCGATGTCATCACACCAATGCAGGTCTCTTGTTATGGGTGCCATGAATAGGTGCCGCATTTTAATGAAATAAATGAATGCCAGGGGCATTCAAACACATCTGGATTTTAAGGCAGGGAGAACTTCTGACTGCCGGAAACCATCACGACGCCAGAGCTACGCCGGACAGCGAGATGACTCGGAACCACCAGCAGCAGACATGGGTTCGAGACTGGGCTGCATCTGCTGCCAGCACTAACTCCTTCACAGGACTTGCCGCCACCGCCCCATGGATCTGCCAGTAGGGCCTGCCGCCGCTTCCAACACTAAGTTCCTCATTGGACTTGACATCACAGTGCTAGCCGTCATCCGTCTCCTCCCAGAAGGCAGCAAGTTGCATCCCTCGCTCATCCGTAATCACGAGCTGTCGCAACGACGCAAGCGAAGCGAGGGACCGTACGGACTTCACGAAGCCGAGGGAAGTAGCGCGTCGCTGACGCCAATGGCCGTGGCATCTAAATGTTGCCAGTCTTCAAAGGGTCTCTCATCAACATTTCAGGGCATCGGCATAGCAGCCATGGTGATAGTTGCCGCTCATATGTCAGCGTTGGTCAGGGACAACAGAGAGATGCTTTCTCGCCTCATTACATATGCATTGAAGTCAATGAAAGTCATTCTTAACTGTCTACAGTGTTTCCACTGGGGGCGTTGTTCCCACCACTTACCCCACACCCTTCAAATTTACAACGTTCATTATGCGAGAAATTTAATAATTCGTTATTACGGCATATGTTCACTGATGAAAAAAAAAGATTTTACATTCCCTACTTCACTCTCTTACTGGTCTCTTTTTAATTTCCAAAGTTGTCTATGTTCTTCCTCAGCGTGAAAGCCATTTCCATACCAAATTTCATCGAAATCAGATGGCGGTTTATTTGTGAAAACGTAACAGACAGAGCCACATTCAAATTTAATAATATTGGTATGAAACTATGGATTAAATACGTTGAAGATTGCATAAATATTTTATTCATTACGACGTGTAGTATTACATAGAACATATCCACTAATGAAAAGATTTTCACAAATATGATAAAGTTCAAAAGTCAAATAATAAACAGCATTTTTTAAGAGTAAATATTTTTCCCTAATTTGTGTAGTATTGTTAACTCAACAAACACCTCGCACTACACACTTATGTTCTTTATCGAGGTTTAAGCTGTCTCTGAATCAAATTTCATCGAAGTCGTTTCAGCAGTTTAGTCGTGAAAACTTAATGGATGGAGAGACACTGTCGCATTCTTGAGAGTGTACGTTTGAAGTGTTGATATGTAATTGTTTGGAGTTACTATTTTAATAGTGTTTACGTATTTTACAATTGTAGCACTTAAGAAAAATGTTGTATTGCAACATTTGAACTAAATGTTAATATTATTGAATTATTTGTGCTTTACAGAAGCTTGAAATTCAGAGCGGACTTCAGTGAGAGCCGTCTTTAATAGTTTTTATAACGAAACACTGTCTCGATATCGGGCAGAAAATCTATAGAGATTCTGGTCGTATGTAAACTACAACAGTTGTAAGACACTATCAATACCTTCCACTGTGTGAAGCAGTGGTAATGTTATCAATGACAGTGCCGCTATAGAACATGATTTTCCCAGATTCATTCAGCAAAGACGAGGAAGTAAACATTCCAGAAATCTGATCGAGAATAACTTCCACCATTAGTAACGTAGAAGTGATATCTTCGGTGTACCGTAGCATCTTAAATAATTTAATAAAGGCAGGTCTTCTAGTCCAAATTGTATATCAATTAGCTATCTTCCAGAGTATGCTGATATAATAGCTCTATGCTTAACAGTCATATATAATCGTTCCCTCGTTCCTTACCTTAAGTCTTGAAAGTTGCACAGGTAACACCAATACTCAGGAAAGAAAAGAGGTTTATTCTGTTGAATTACAGACCCAAATCACTGATCTCGATTTGCAGCAGGATTTTGAAACATATATTCGTTCTAACATTGTGAATCACCTCAAACAAATGATGTGTTGATATATAGTAAGCCCGAGTTCAGGAAATATCTTTGTTGTGAAACATAACTAGCTCTTTATTCACACCTTTACATGCCTTCCAAAATGCCTTCCAAACTAATTACGTAAGCGTAGACCAAACGTGGTTTAAATCCAAGCAAAATTAACGACAGCAAATCAGAAATTTATACCAGATAAATTAACAAGAGACGGAACTGATTACCCGTGGTACACAAAACACCTAAGAATACTGTTGCAGAAACAAGTAAAATATCATGCGAAATTTAAAAGAACTCATATCCACAAGGTTGACTGAGTTTTACAGAAGCGCGTACTGTAATGCTAGACGCTTTTCATAATTTCCACAATGAAACTTAGTCTCGATATCTGACTGATAATCCAAAGAGATTCTGGTCGTGTGTAAGTTACACCAGCGGCAAGATATAATCAGGACCCTCATTTCACAATAGCGATGGGAATGTTACCTGCGGAGTTATTAAATACAGTTTCCCGAAATTCCCACATCAAATACGACGAAGTAAATACACCAGAATCCGAATCAAAAACAGCTGCCTACATGAACCGCTTAGAAGTAGATATCCTCGGTATCGAAGCAAATCAAATCACTTAAAATCCAGCCTTCCGGTTCAGACTGCATGCCAACCAGACATCTTTCAGGGAATGCTGAGATAATAGTTCCATACTTAGTAATCATATGCAACCGTTCACTCGACAGAAGATCCGTACTGAAGGCAGGAAAATAGCGCAGGTCACACAAGAAAGTAAATAATTGCAATCCCCTGAATTACTTCTCCATATAATTGATATCGATTTGCAGCAGGATTTTGGAGCGTAAACTGCGTTCGAACATTATGAATCATGTCGAAGAAACCGATTAATTGACACACACTCAGCACGGAGTCAGAAAATATCAGTCGTGTGCAACACAACTGGCTCCTTATGTTCTTGAAGTAATGAGCGCAATCGACAGGCTACATCAAACTGATTCCACATTTCTAGATTTCCACTATGCTTCTCATAGCGTTCCTCACGAACGGCTGCACATCAAATTGCGTGTCTATGGGGTATCGTCTCGGTTGTGTAACTGGATGCGTGATTTCCTGTCAGAAATGACACATCATGTGAAACGGAAGTAAGTTTTGACGTCCCACAAGGAAGTATTAGAGGCCCTTTGCTGTTTTTAATCTATGTAAACGATTTATGAGACGTTCTGAGCAGCATTCTTGGATAATTTGCAAATGATGCTGTCCTTAAATGTCTAGTAAACTCATCAGAAGATCAAAACCAGTGGCAAAGCCATTTAGACATGGTATCTGTGTGTTGCGAAAAGTGTTAATTGATTCTAAATAAAGAAAAGTGCGAGGTCACCCTCTTGATTACTAGAACTAATCCATTAACTTCGGGGTGCCAAATAAATCACAAAAATCTAAAGGCTGTCAATTCAGCTAAATACTAGGGATTGCAATTACGAACAGCTCAGAAATTGGAAGGATCACAAAGAAAATGTTGTGAGGAAAGCGAACTAAAGACTGCATTTCATTGGCAGAACACTTAAGAGGCTGCATGAGATCTACCGCGAAAATTGCCTACTCTATGCTTGTCACTTCTCTTATGAGGTATTTCTGTGCGGTGTGGAATCCTTATCGGAAAAAATTGACGAAGGATGTTCAAAAAAGTTCGAAGAATGACAGCTCTTTTGCATTACTACGAATTAGTGGAGGAAGTGTTCGGATATAATACACCTCTTGGGGGTGCCAATCATTACAATAAAGGCGTTTTTCGTTACGGCGAGACCTTTTCACGAAATTTCAATTTAACTCCCACGAATGAGAAAATATTTCATTAGCTCCCAACTACAGAGGGCTAAATTATCATCGTAACAAAATCAGGGAAATCGGGGCTTACACGGAAAGATTTATGTGCTCGTTTTCCCACGCGCCTTTCGTGTGGGGAAACGTATGAGTGTATATGATGATTCGATGAACCGTCTGCTAGGCACTTAAGTGTTAAACTCCATAGATATATGCAAATAATAATTTCAAAACTGATTTGGCAAAGCTATTATTGGGAAGTCAATGAAACAGATCAGCAAGTAAGACATACATCTTGCAGTAACTTTAAGACAGAGTAAAATAGAAGCAATTAATTTTTTCTGGGAAAAGTAATGAAGTCGGGAACTTTTCAAGAAAAAATGATTTTTTATTCAAATAATTTTGCACTGTGACTTCTCTCTTGAGACAGGAGATAGTAAGCGATAATGACAGTGGTACTGTCCGACAGCTACCAGTATGAAATGTAATTAAATACCACCACCAGTGTCTGAAAGAAGAATCCAGTTGCAGTGTATAATCAGTAAATACCAGCGAGTATCACTAGATCACATTTTGGAAATGGAGTATAGTTCAGATAACGCAGTGCATGTTAGCGAGGGATGTTTCACCTACAGTGTACCGCTTCAAGTGCAAACAGAGATGAAAGAAGTGCATATTTGGTACCTGTATAAAACTTTTATGAAAAAAAGTTAGTGCATTTTTCAGTAAGTGGAACTTTCTGAATGTAATTAGGCACTCATGTAAATTAGACGTATTTATTTCACTAACTATGGGATGCTGCTCTTAAGCAAATAGGTCCTACCAGTGCCGAAAAATATTACTATATTATGTAAATAAGTGCAAACGAAATAAATAGGTTTTATAAAAGTAAACCGACGAAGCTCGTGAGGAAGTCTTCCCTTATTCACGATCAAATTAACAAAAGGAAAAAAAGCGCTCTTGAAATCTACTGTATAGGTGTCAGCCGGTGCCGGCCGATGTGGCCGAGCGGTTCTAGGCGCGTCAGTCTGGAACCGCGCGGCCGCTACGGTCGCAGGTTCGAATCCTGCCCCGGGCATGGATGTGTGTGATGTCCTTAGGTTAGTTAGGTTTAAGTAGTTCTAAGTTCTAGGGGACTGATGACCTCAGATGTTAAGTCCCATAGTGCTCAGAGCCATTTGAACCATTTTGTCAACCGGTGACAAAACACTGGGCTCTAAAGTTAGGCTCTGTCACCTTTGGGTAACCAATGCATGACTGAGGGCAACAAGTGCATTTGGCCTCGTAGCGATCATGTATAATGTTAATAGATATCAGAGTTGTTTTAGAGTAATACTTTTAACTAAAAGTTGTGACTGAGCGGTTCTAGGCGCTTCAGTCTGGATCCCAGCCACCGAAACGGTCGCAGGTTCGAATGCTGCCTCGGACATGGATGTCTGTGATATCCTTAGGTTAGTTAGGTTTAAGTAGTTCTAAGATCTAGGGGACTGGTGACCTCAGATGTTAAGTCCCATAGTGCTCAGAGCCATTTGATTTTTAGTTAAAAGGTAAACAAATGTGTCAGTCGGACTACAAAAACGAACAATGCAGTTCATTTCTAACCACTATCGATGTCAGCCTGCTGTCAACACGAAATACAGCCGATCGGCAGCATACGGCACGCTTAGGCTCTCAGAATGCAACGATGTCAATCAGTGGTAAGAATTTCCTCCAATTCCTCATCAAGTATTCATGTCACGAGATGATCGTGCAGTTGAATTTGTTGATCTACATGTACATCACAGTAGCATTAAAAGACACCGTTCACTCAACAAGGAATGTAAATGGGCGAGGTTTGCAGGAAAGCAACGTTCAATGATAGTGGACCCACTAGGGGCATTTCCGCCATTCAGAACCCATCAGCTTCTGAAGCCTATATCGACTGCAGTGCATCGGCGGAAATACCCATCGCTGGAATAAATGAACCATTAGCTGCTGCCAATGAAAGCAAAGGATCACTTACACGTCATTTTATCTCAGAACATAACAAGACCGGATAGGTCGTAGGTGGCATAGTGGAATGATATGTATTCAGTCTTCAGGTATCGATTCGGACCTTTCATAACTTTTCAAAGTTTCTGCCTTCAGTACGTTCACATTAATTACATATAAACAGCAGTAGCGGTCCGATTTGGTGGAAGATTGACATTTGGGTTGAAATTATCCCAAATCAATGAATGTTACAAGTAATGTCTGTCTGAATGTAATACTGGTGGCGAACACAACATAAACAAAGAAGACTAGAAGTGAACCACAGTCAGACCGCTAGCGAAGAATGTAACTCACAGTGAAAGAATCATTTATACATGACACATAGAATTTACGCTAACTCAGCGCGATCCAAACTGGAAAAAACAATGGCCGTTGGGTCGGATGATACTTGCGATTTTGAAATGCACATCCACGCATGCTAACCCAAATCAGTAAAACTGGCAATATAGCTTTTGTGCTTTAAGTGAACAAGATAGTTGTCACGACGAAATGCTTTCACACTTCTTCATAAAGTTCAGTTCTCAAGCACATTGCAAGCTGCAGCTGCACACCGGTTGTCACCAATTTATCACAGAATTTTTGAAGATATCGGTTGTCCTCAGCTGATGGCCAGTTTGGAAGGTAACTGAGTAGTTGAAAGTTCTATAAACGAAACAAGCAGCAACGCTTATTAGAAAAACGAATGTATAGGTGTATTTTTGGTACTCGCTCCCTTTTAGCATACACATTTCTGACATCGTTATGAGTATATGTTAATGAGACTTAGTGAATGACTTCACCATTTGTAACTTCAAGTACCCAGTACTCATTCTAAAATCAGCTAACTTTCATTATACATGATTAAAACTAGGAATTATATGAAATACACTCCTGGAAATGGAAAAAAGAACACATTGACACCGGTGTGTCAGACCCACCATACTTGCTCCGGACACTGCGAGAGGGCTGTACAAGCAATGGTCATACGCACGGCACAGCGGACACACCAGGAACCGCGGTGTTGGCCGTCGAATGGCGCTAGCTGCGCAGCATTTGTGCACCGCCGCCGTCAGTGTCAGCCAGTTTGCCGTGGCATACGGAGCTCCATCGCAGTCTTTAACACTGGTAGCATGCCGCGACAGCGTGGACGTGAACCGTATGTGCAGTTGACGGACTTTGAGCGAGGGCGTATAGTGGGCACGCGGGAGGCCGGGTGGACGTACCGCCGAATTGCTCAACATGTGGGGCGTGAGGTCTCCACAGTACATCGATGTTGTCGCCAGTGGTCGGCGGAAGGTGCACGTGCCCGTCGACCTGGGACCGGACCGCAGCGACGCACGGATGCACGCCAAGACCGTAGGATCCTACGCAGTGCCGTAGGGGACCGCACCGCCACTTCCCAGCAAATTAGGGACACTGTTGCTCCTGGGGTATCGGCGAGGACCATTCGCAACCGTCTCCATGAAGCTGGGCTACGATCCCGCACACCGTTAGGCCGTCTTCCGCTCACGCCCCAACATCGTGCAGCCCGCCTCCAGTGGTGTCGCGACAGGCGTGAATGGAGGGACGAATGGAGACGTGTCGTCTTCAGCGATGAGATTCGCTTCTGCCTTGGTGCCAATGATGGTCGTATGCGTGTTTGGCGCCGTGCAGGTGAGCGCCACAATCAGGACTGCATACGACCGAGGCACACAGGGCCAACACCAGGCATCATGGTGTGGGGAGCGATCTCCTACACTGGCCGTACACCACTGGCGATCGTCGAGGGGACACTGAATAGTGCACGGTACATCCAAACCGTCATCGAACCCATCGTTCTACCATTCCTAGACCGGCAAGGGAACTTGCTGTTCCAACAGGACAATGCACGTCCGCATGTATCCCGTGCCATCCAACGTGCTCTAGAAGGTGTAAGTCAACTACCCTGGCCAGCAAGATCTCCGGATCTGTCCCCCATTGAGCATGTTTGGGACTGAATGAAGCGTCGTCTCACGCGGTCTGCACGTCCAGCACGAACGCTGGTCCAACTGAGGCGCCAGGTGGAAATGGCATGGCAAGCCGTTCCACAGGACTACATCCAGCATCTCTACGATCGTCTCCATGGGAGAATAGCAGCCTGCATTGCTGCGAAAGGTGGATATACACTGTACTAGTGCCGACATTGTGCATGCTCTGTTGCCTGTGTCTATGTGCCTGTGGTTCTGTCAGTGTGATCATGTGATGTATCTGACCCCAGGAATGTGTCAATAAAGTTTCCCCTTCCTGGGACAACGAATTCATGGTGTTCTTATTTCAATTTCCAGGAGTGTATGCAAGGAAGATAATTCAGCTGATCTAAAAGGCATGTGGTGAATCAAAAAAAGAGTGGGACAGCCGATTTTTGTCCAGGAGACACTAATGGATGACGAATGCAAGGTCGATTGTCAAAAACTCGCATCTGCGAAAGTAGCTCAGTTCTCATTTAACAGGATTAAGATACTCATAATTTGATGTCTCTGATGATAGAATAAATTCTAAACATCACCAAACTGGTATTGTACATTTTACATGAAGAACGCAATAATAGAAACATTTTGCAGGGTTAATGTTGATGGAGAAGCAAATAGACGATCTAATCTAGGTGTCAAGAAATATTTAACATGATTTTCCATATGGTAACTAGTGACATAAGATGGTGCTTCATGGATCAGTGACAATTCCCCTTCCCCCTCCCAAGACTGAAAAATTGCACTTTCGAAAATCAAGGATGAAGACGATGTTGGTTACGATTCTCGATGTCAGTAGTATCGTTCACAAAAAATTTATTCCTCCATTTAGAACTGTAAACATGAAATTGTATTAGGGAGTGTTGAAACGCTTGCCACCTTAAATCCGAAGGAGTTGGCAAGATGTCGCCCTCCCTCTTGATTTTTTACTTGGATGTGCGACAGCGCGTTGGCCTCTCTCACAGAACAGTTACCTTGTCTCAGAGATGGACCACACAACTTATGCTCCAGCTTTGAATCTTGTGGACACTTCCACTTCCCAGAGCTGATAATTCACCTGATGTTCAATATTCGACTGAGGAAATGCAATCCATAACTGTGACTGAAAAACTTGAGGCTGTTATGAAATAAAACTTTTCAAAGCCCATGTGCTGGACACTGTAAGACATCATCAAATGGGTCCTATTTTGAATAAACGGCCAAAATACAAATCTCTTTGATTTTTAATTTGTTCTCGTCTCGTGCATGAAGCTTATAAATCTTTATGTATCTTAACTGCTGGTACGACTGAGTGCAACTTTTACCCCACGACTGACAAGGGGAAGTCACGACGTTGGAATCACGGATTTATTTCAAACTTTGTACCCCCATAGAAGGCCGTTAAAGCAACTTAATGTACAAGAAGAAAGGTGCACTGCCCTGGCAATTCCGAGAAACTCGCCAGAGAAGTTCTACGAATCTATTATGTAACTAACATTTCTGATCGAAGGTGCCAGTAGTAAGAAGTCATTGGGGTAAAGCAGATGGCGTTCGCCCTTTGCGAGCGGGACGTCGACGAGGCGACGGTTCGAATCCCGTTACTACTTACTTAACAATCTATGTTTTTTCATCACTGGTCACGTTTTTTACTTTATATGACATTTGAGAGGTACGACAAAGAAAAAAAAGTCACGTGCATCTCCATGAAGTCGTAGTGAATTTCATATGTTATTTGACTATTTACTATTCGTAATTAAATTTTCAAGGAAGAACGACAGGCTTGGAAAGCTCAAGTCAAACCTCGACAAATAATGATTTGAATGATGTCATTCACAATTAGAAATATAATAAGTCACCATGTGGGTTGGAATTGATTTGGTGGAAGAGAGCAAACAGCCAGGTCATTGGTCTCATCGGATTAGGGAAGAATGGGGAAGGATGGCTCAAATAGTTCAAATGGCTCTGAGCACTATGGGACTTAACATCTGAGGTCATCAGTCCCATAGAACTTAGAACTACTTAAACCTAACTAACCTAAGGACATCATCACGAGGCGGGATTCGAACCTGCGACCGTAGCGGTCGCTCGGTTCCAGACTGAAGCGCCTAGAACCTCTCGGCCACGCAGGCCGACTAGGAAGGATGTCAGCCGTGAACTTTCAAAGGAACCATCCCGGCATTTGCCTGAATCCGGACCACAAGAGTAACGTGCAATTATTCACGAGTTCTCGACATCTCACGTTGCTGGATAATATTTGTCATACTGACGTGGAGAACATAAACTGAAATTTCATGCAAATGCACGTGGTTTTTTTCCATTATATTATCTCCCAAATGTCATATAAATTAAATAATTTGACCAGTGCAGAAAAAAAATTGGTTAATAATTAAGTCTGAGCGAGAGTCGAAGCTTTGCCTCATGTATGTTCTTCTTACGAATCTCGAAAGCTAATCACTTGATCACCATGAACTCTAACATCCGAAACTAGCGAACAGATAAATAAGCCACATAATAGACACGTAAAACTTCTGTTATTTTCTCGGAATTTTCAGAGTAGTGCACCTTACTACTTGTACATTAAGTTGGATTAATGGACTACCGTAGGCGTACAAAGTTTGAAATAAATCTGTGGTCTCAACGCCGTGAACTTGTGAGTAAGTGAGCTCACCTTTTACTTAGATTCTTCATCGTTCCGAAGATACATTTCTCGGTCGATCTTCTGTAACGTGAGGTTCTCCACCCTGAGCGTGTCATATGTTGGCTACTATGCTGCCAGATGAGGTTCCCCACAGTTCGTGGGTTCACAAGAGAGGCATGTGTGTGTGGGTGGCTGCGACGAGCAGCACGCGCATGCGCTGTCGGCCCAGGTAGGCAACGCAGTGCAGTATGAGGAGGCCCACCAGCATGTATAGCAAGGTGGCCATCGCTGTCATGGCCACCAGCGGCGGCAGCAGCACGCACGCCAATCCGAGCGCTACCCACAGCCGCATGCCACGGTGACACTCGTTTCCGCGGACACCACTTCTTTGTTGACGCACTGCTCGCTTCACGCACAACTTCTATGCTTTGTACATCGTCCTCTGCAAAACTTTGTGGCTAAATCCAAGAATAAGATGTCCCGAAGGTGATCTGCAATAGAATGTCACTAAAGTGATGGCTGTTGTCATTTGCTGTCGGCATGCTCGCATTTAGGCGCGGAATACTGGGCCCAAGTCCAGAGTAGCATATTACCAGTGCAAACTACTGGCAAGAGTGAGAGAGAAGGTATGAATTCACCATTTTACGAGTGTATCAATCGAAAGTGCACACTATGCCGTGAAGAATAAGACGATGGAGGGGTTATCAGTTAGCGCCACCGGGCAGTAATGTACACAACGAATGACTGAAAATCAGAAGTACGTACGACACTTAGCTGAAATGGGAATGCAATTACGTGTTGTCCCTCGCTCATTGCTTTTGAGCCGCCGTATTGGGCTCATCATATTTTGATTGTTTCCAGTAGAGTATTCCTGTAGGTTCCAGCTCGTTTTATTCTAAGAAAAAATTACGTAGATCACAAAAGAGCTTCAGTATTTCGTAATATGTATCATTTTTGCTACAGAAAAAATAACCCACAACCTACCAAACTATCTTACCACACTACTTTCTATCAGCTCAGTCACCCCAATCTAAGAAATATAAATAAGTATATGAGCAATGAAATAATCTATTTCAGATATAGTACATATTTTGTTCCTTTAATTTTTGTATTCTATCATTAATAAGTGGACATGTGGGAATATAAATATTTTATTTATTTTTTATTTTATATTAGGTGTGAGAGTTCTAGATCATTTAATATTTACCTTAAAATTGCCTAACAATTTCTTCTTTGGCAGGGATACATTTCTTGTGAATTAATGTTTCTATATGTTTTTTGAAAGTACACTTGGGAACAGTTCTTCAACATTGACATCTAATTTTAATTTTCTGGTATCTATGCCACTAACTTATAGACATTATGATAACCACCTGTTTGATATTTATACTTATGAAAATCTTAACATCTTTTATTTCCATACACTGATTACACTCTATACTGATGCTCAATTCAAGCTTATAAATATCACAAAAGGAAAAAGAAAATATTAGAAATAAAAAATCCAAAAAAGAAATTCATTATTTTTTATTTTTCATTTTCTTTAATCCATTGTATCTCAATTTAACCCATGCATCTTAAAAAAACTGAAAATCCCAGTTAGTTATTAATTTCAAATATCTCTCTCATTAACCTTTATAGAAATGTTTCTCCATATCTTTATTTCTATGTATCTCTGCTGTGTAATTATTCATACTTGGAAAAAGTGAGGCCTAACACATTATCTTTTTCATATCTTTTGAATATTGGTGACCAGATATTTGATACCTATTCGTCTTTTACTTGTAATTAAAATATCAGGATTATCAGTATCATGAACAAAACGAATATCAATGTATTTTCGCCATCTGTTACTTCTAGAAATTTTTAATTGCTCCTTTATAATTCTATTTTACATTTTTATTTCATTTATGCATAACGGTTCTAAAGCTACAAATATATGTTTTATGCAACATGTATATGTATCATTGAAATTTAAAGTCCCTTCATTTAACTAACCATCTATCTCAAGATTATGTCTTAATTCAAATAACATAACTTCATTTATAAACTGTGATGAATCTAAAAAATATTTATAATAAAAAGTTTTCTATTAAATGGAGTCAGTCATATATCTCATCAACAACATACTTGTATACAGTAGTGAGCAAACATTTGTGATTATGACAAAAAGAATAATTCTTGTTGAACATCTGCATATTCTCATGGCGTAAAGACTGATCCATAAAATTTCAGGCATGCAGCCACATAAATTCGAATTCTTCTTCTAATATTTCGGCTGAATACCACCCAGCCATCTTCAGAGTGAGCTGGGTGACTGACGCTCCAGCACTTACTCTGCTCTTTGAAACCAGCAGACGGCACCACTGAATATGTGGCAACAGGTACACAAGGCGCCAGAGATGTTGATCAATGGCAAAGAGGTATGATATATGCATGGAATTTGATCTGTGGCTGCACCGTCAATCCACACTGTGATATCGATGTATCACTGTGAGCTACACCGTTGCCACATCTTTGTGATCTTATTACAGACATTGCCGGATTCCATGATTTGAGATGGATGAATTTGAGGCTAAAATTTCGACATCATCGTGCGCCATAGAGTGCCCAGTGTCAATACAGTGCTCTGCCACCACAGATTTATTAAGTTGTAAGAGCTGGGTGTACCTGCGGTGCTCTGTGCATCCCTCCTGTACAGTACATGTCACCTGTCAAATGTATGAATGGCCGCATTCACAGGGGACCTTGTAAGCCCCAGGCTTCTGAAGCACTAAATCATCATTAACAGAACCGAGGAGTGCTGCTGTCTTTGGTAGAGGGCGAAAAATCACTTTCACTTTGTGATTACTGAGGATCCATCCTATTTTTGACGATTGGCTTCCCACGTAAGGCAGAAAATCCATGGATTTCAAACTTTTCGTGTCTTCTTGTGCTTTTCTTATATCCCCAGGTCGGCAGCTCATGCTCTTGCCGTAGCGTTCTCGCTTCCCACACATGGGGTCCCTGGTTCGATTCCTGGTGGGGTCAGGGATTTCCCCTGCCTCGAGATGACTGGGTGTTGTTGTGTTATCTTCATCATCATCATTCATCCCCATTACAGTCAGGCAATAGCAAACCACCTAATCTAGGACCTTGCCTGGTCGGCAGTGTGGGTCTTCCCATTGTTCCCTATGATCCTCAGAGTATGGGACCTCATCACCATCATCATATCCACAGTTGGTTTCATTTGTCGTGCCTTATGTATCTCCTCAGGTGTAGAAACTCGTCCTCCAGACAGCTCTCATCAGCAATGGCATGTGTTCTGTGTACCAAAGTTCTGAGTACACTCATAATTGGTTTTCAAAAGTGGCATCATCTTTGCGTCGTACCAACAAATCCATAAATGAAAGGCATCCATCTTTTTCTGTTTCCATCATGAACTGATGCGTCATACCAACAAATCCATAAATGAAAGGCATCCATCTTTTTCTATTTCCGTCATGAACTGAATTTGTCAGCAGATGGAATTCTGATGATTTACAAAAATCATTTAATTGCTTTCCCCGTGCTTCCATGCTACAAACGTGTCATCAATATATCTCCAAAACACAGTGGCTTCAAGCAAGCAGATTCCAGCGCCTTATCCTCTTAGTCCTCCATAAAAATGTAGGCTACCAAAGGCGATAAAGGACTACTCATTGTTGCTTCAGAAGCCTAGAGTTTACGAGATCCTCTGTGAATGTGGCCATTCATAGATCGGACAGAAGACATATGCTGTCTAGGAGAGATGCACAGAGCACTGCAGGTATATCCGGCTCTTACAATAATAAATCTGTGGTGGCAGAACACTGTATTGACACTGAACAATCTATGGAGTATGGTTACATCGAAATTTTAGCCTCGACTTCATCCATCAGGGACTCAGTAGTGAAGGAAGAACCTGAAATACGGTTGATGACGGATTTAATTAACAGGGATATCGGCTTCAGTTTGAACAAATAGTGAAATCTGGTAATTTCTGTGATAAAACCGAAAAGACGTCACAATGGTGCAGCTTGCAGTGATACATCGATATCACTGTGTGGATCGACTGTGCAGCCACAGATGTAATTCCATGCATATGTTATACCTCTTTGCCGTTGATCAACGTCTCTGGCGCCTTGTGTATCTGTGGCTGCATGCACAGTGGTGCTGTGTGTGGGTTTAAAAGGAGGGAGCATGTGCTGTATCGTCAGTCACCTCGGCTCGCTCTGAAGATGGATGGACAGTGTTCAGCCGAAATATTAGAAGAAGAATTCGAATTTATGCAGACGGACACCCGAAATTTTGTGGATCAGAACGATCCTTGGATTTATGCAAATCATGTTGCCAACAACACCCTAGGCAAGCAACTAAAGAACACGTTAAACAAAAATGTTGTAGAAATTACGAAAAATGCAATTTATCAATGAACCTAGTATTTATCCATTAGATATGAGTTCCAAGATGCCTATTGCCAAGAATTTCCCAAGATGAGATTAATGAAGGATATTATCATCTACTTGAAAACATGAAGAATATAAGATTAAAAATGAAGTTCAAGAAATGCATCAAAGTGAAATAACTCAGTTCGAAAATTTAAATAAAATTCGAGGAGATCAGATACAAAATTTAAATGGAATAGTTGATAGTGCTTTAGAAGTAATACAAGAAGGAAATAGACAGATTATTACTGCATCTAGTACAACAAACTGAAGATCATAATTTCAGACCAACTTTCGTTCTTTTAAGCCTATATGATGAAAACTGTGAATTTACTTACTATGTCGTCAGAGCATGATGCCTGAAAATCACTCAAAAATTAAAATAAATTTAGTTCAGTCTTTAAATAATTTTAATCTTGATCATATTGAAATAGAATGTGATAACCCATTAGTTTTATGCACTGAATGGATACAATACGAAATAAAAGCTCTTACATCAAATAATTTAGTCTAAAAGACATTGATATTCTTATCAGTTAGAATTTTTAAAAAACTTGTAATGAGTCTAACAACAAAGTTACTGATGACATTAAAGGCTATCAGATAGCAACTGGGGATGTATTAGTTGATTATCTGAACTACACAAAAAGTATAGAACGAAATAAATCCCAACAAGTAGTAACAGAATTTCAAAACAAACTAACAACAGAAGAAGCTTAAAAGCAGCAGCTTGCTATCTAAGGAGAAAAAGAGAAAGCAGAGAGTAGAACACTATGCCAGGTAAACAAGATAACAATTTAAAAAAGAAATGAATGATATAATCTACATCATCACCACTGAGATAATTCAAAAAGAGCATTGTTTTTCGGTTGGTGCAACAACAAGCAAGTTCTTCAAATCTAGATTACCTACATACAATATAGGAGAGCATACAGATAATAAATTTTATTATGTGTATGTTGAAGAGTGTGGCAACTACAATGTGGTTGAAGAAAAGTTTAAATCTGGTTTTAAGTCCTGCAGGATTGAAGGACGCAAGGAATTACATAATATAATGTTTGATGGCATAAAAAATTACCTGTTGATGATGAAAATAATTCATTTCTTAGTAATTACGATTTAAACAATGATGAAATTGAAAATAAATTATATGGTAAGAGTCTAACATCAGCAGACTATATTAAGCCTGTTATCATCATTCAAGAGCTTACTACTAAAGCAAACTAAAAGATAATTAATAAAATTGTGGTAGTCGATCTGCTTTGAGAGGAACTAACTCTAATTATTTCTGCATTCTACAAAGAATATCATGAGAAACTAAATGTGGGTAGAACATCAGAAAAACTTCTCATATCAAAAGCACATACAATAATTGGGAATGAGAAGAAAACATATGGAATGAGTCAAAGAGTATTTTAAGACAGTTAACTCACAAATAAACTTTAAGTATGGGTAGTCTGTTCTTCAAAGTATTCCTAAACAGTACATATTTCTTCTCCTTTTAGACTGTATAAATAAGTTAACAGATCCATGAATGAAAATATACCTTCATCATCAGGATAAAATACAGATAGAAACTATAAAAGTATTAATCTCCTCATTGGTAGTGTACACATTTACATACACAAAACAATTTCTTTTTCACTTAAAGTACTGTGCGTATAATCAAAAACCTTGCCATTTAACAATACTTTATCTCCTTTCTTTCTCAAAGATTTCTCAACAAGATATACATCAGGATAATTCAGTTTTGTACTTCTTGCTCATAGAAATTTCCCTTTACATCTTCTCCATCTACAGCTCTTAATTGCAAAGTAGAACATTTTCCTTTTTGAAAATTTATGTTGACCAACTGGTTGTATATCCTTTTTTCAAAAATGTATTTAAATTTATTAATCCTAACTTTACCACCTATCTTAAATTTTGGTTTGTCATTAGATACAGCGCCAGCTGACTTACAGTTTTGGTCATTAACTTCTACTGCCATCATTTTTATTTTTGAATGTTTTGTATTATTTAATTCATCAATTAGTTTTATAGCTACAACAACCCACTTATGATTTCCTTGAGGAATAAATCTCTTCCAATATTTTTCTTTTAGCGTTCTATTAAATCTTTCAACAACAGATGTTTTATTTCAGTACAACTTGAATAATGATTTACATTACATTCTTCATAAGTTCTTGAAATTCTTTGTTGTTGAATTTTTTACCATTACCCATCTATTGATTTGTTACAGTTGCCTCTCTAAACATTTTTCCAAAAGCTAACCTTATCCTATTATTCCTTAACTGCAATAACACCAAGCAAATTTCGAAAAAACATCAATAACAGTTAATAGATATTTTTATCCTTTATTCGTTTTTTTAATTCCTTTCAAGTTGCCTGAGTTCAGTTTTGCTAGATCACAAATAATTTATATTGAATGTGACAACACTCCTTCTTTTAAAATTTTTCTCATTTGTTTATGTAATTCATTGGTAATTTCTTCTCAAATATTAGGCTGTGATCCACCACCTACAAATTCTCTTTAACAAATTAACTCTTTTTGGGTTTACATACAGTGCAATGATCTTTTTAGTAGTTACTCTTCGAATATGGTGCACTTCAGTAAATTTTTCACACCATATGTGGATCGCCCTGAAGGTCTGAGTACGAAGCATGATCCATTAACATGGATCAAAACCTTAATAAATTCAATTTCTTTCACTAACTATAATTAATTTTTCGATTACAGGTACAGTTTTCACTGTATCTTTTAATCTTAGACTTAGAACATTTTATTTATACACTATTTTTGTTGACTGGAAGGCATGAGTTATTTGATAAAGATTATGGGATGCTAATTGAGATATCAAACTCATTGATTGTGAACCTTTATTTATATTTTTGCCAATAACAACGACTTTTTGATGGATACCAAGTATTCAAAATAATGTATTTTTTCTTCATTTCCTGTTATATATGAAATTCGAAGAATTGTTTATCATATACCTTCATCTCCAGCATGTTAATTCTATCTAGGGCATGGTTAATGGTTGTGGATGCATTAGCTACCTTTTTATGGCAATCCTGCAATGTACCATCAAAGAGTGCATTTCTCTTCTTAAAATCTGTGAGACTCTAGTTGTAGTAATCCTTTGTGGCAGAATTTTTTAATCCTTTTTCTATACAATTTTTAGTATAGTCTGGTCCCTTCACCCCCACAAACCAACCAACCAACCACCATTGAGAGCATTACATCTTTAAACGTTTAACAATAACGTCTTCTCTCACGCTATACCATGACTATTTTTTCCACTAACACACTTGTGTGATTGTAGATCGTTTTAAAGCTCCTTTTGCCGTGGATTCAGGTTGGGTTTCACACAACATTCATGTGTTCCGTTCCTCTCTCATATACACTTCAAATGGGTTATTTATCAAGACATTAAGAGGTTGCAATTGTGAAGCAGAATAAAAGCAATCTCTTTATTTTCCTGGCGCATTTTCTCTTCCACAAATTTTTCAATAGACTGCTAAACTGGTCTAGCACAAAAAGAGAACACTTCTTCAACAAAGTACGTTTTCTTCTCTCCCACTGTCTGTTAATCAATAATTTTATACCAGCCTCATCCATCAAACCCTTATCATGTATGTGAACAACAAACTTTGTGCTTGAAAATGATCATTGCATTAAGTGTAGTACTGTCAGCACAATATGAAAGGACAACAGTGAAGCGCATTTTCTCATGTCTGCTTGTTTCTATAGCTACAGTTTTAGCACCTTCCATGGCAACATGGCTGTTACTTGGCACTTCAAAAGTCAGAAGAGTTTCCTCTATATTCGCTATTTATCTTACTTTCATACAGGTTTTCTTTCAATGTTGAATAACAAAGCAGTGGAAAGATATTTTCTCTTCATAATCTTGTGGAATTTTCTGATGTGTTTTGGTTTTGGTTCTCATGCTAAGTCCATGACGCTTCATAAACTTGTAGCACCAACCAAGTTCAACCTTAAAATCTGTCAAGTTCCACAGTAATGTTAGCTTACAAGCATGTATCTGAATCATTTTTGTATTAATTCCTATGCCATATTGATGACCTTGAATCCATTTCAATACATCAACTTCTAGTTTTGGCCATTTAGCATTCAGTTCTCTTGTTGCACATTTAGTCTTCCACTTTTTTCATTTCTTCTTTACTGACCAGCTGCTCAGGAATAGTTTTTTCTGTTGGTGGAGGTCTGAAATGCTACTCAGCTGCTGTGCTTCCATGATCTTCTGCATATGATATTACTTTCAATTTATACATCATTCATATATCATATAAATAATTTTTATTTTTTCCATTACGAAACTAGCTACTAACAAAAAATACTGTACTATTACCAAAAACAAAAGTCACTTTCAGTCCAAGTTCAATGACACTGTAGACTGCAAAGATGCATCAAAGGCTAGACAATGTTCTGTGTTTTTGATGCTGGGGTGGGAGGGAGACAGTGTTGGCAAGTCTGTGAATCCCTGCAACTCATTTCATCATATCGGTGCACTGCTGCTGCCAATTGAATCCAGTATTGCCAGAAAGCGATAGGACTCCTGTGTCATGGAACTTATAGCCCTTTTTAAGATAGGAGGGAATTTTAAATCCAACACTGGACATTTTATTATAATTTCAACTATAAGGTGCACTTCACTTTGGGGGCTATTTTTTGAAGAAAAAAGTGGGTCTTATAGTCCACAAGATATGGTGGTAAGCTGTCAACTAAAATTTAAATTTTATTATTAAATTTTTTAAATATATAAGTGAAGCCCCTACTCAAGAAGCTCAATAGTGCAAGCAATCCTAATTTGTTTAAAAAAATAGTAAGCTAGAAGTATATGACTTGTAGAACATTACTGGATGCAAATATTTAAATACAATCCATGGAGAAAAAAATTGTATAGACCTTAATAACGAGTTTAAAATTTTTTAACAGGCTAATATTTGAAATTAATAACTAATTGGGATTGTCAGTTTTTTGAAGGTGGACAGGTTAACAAAAATGAAAAATAATAATATTGAATTTCATGATTTGGAATTTTTTGTCTGAATAGTTTACTTTTCTTTTTAATATCTATAATTTTTAATTGACCAACACCAAGTAGTGTTGTTGCTGTGTGCAAATAAAAAATGTTGGTAATTTTCATAAGGATGCGATAAGAAATACCAAATTAAATTTACAAGTGAATGAGGAAGAATTGTTGTCAAGCGCAAACCCAAAAAACATAGAAACATTAATTCAGAACAATCTTATGTCTGCTAAAGAAGAAGAAACTTCGAAAATTTTAGGCAAATGTTAAATGGTCTAGAACTCTCATACTACACCTAATATGGATTAAAAACAAATAATTATTTATAATCTTGTGTGCCCACTTGCTACTGATAAAGTAGAAAAATAAAATAATACATATGTATATATTATCTAAAACTATCATTTCCCTTCTCATTTACTTATTTATTTTTCTTAGATTGAAGTGAATGAGTTGAAAGAAAGTAGGATAGTAGGATATCTTTGTAGGTTCTTCTATATGCCACTTTTTCTATAGAGAAAATGGCATAAATCGCGAAATTCTAAAGGGATTTTGTGATTTGTGTCATTTTTCTCTTAGAATAAAATGAGGCAGAACCTACAAAAACATCCTATTGTTTCCATACTATAACTAGCGTGTCACGACCATATGACAGTATGCCGTTTTAAGGCAAAGGTGCAGTGAAAATGTATCACTCTATGTGCGATTTCTTACAGTTAAATGTCGTTAATGACACTTCACCTGTTAAGTTCCTAAGAAAATTTACTGCATGTACTTTGAAAGCAGTATCATATATGTGTGTTTTTTGTACTCATGCAGTTACAGCCATGATACTGTGAACAGAAAGCAAATAGATTCGTAACATGGCATATGTCAATTTTTTTTCATATTCGCATTTGTTACACATTGCTGCAAGTGAAACAACTAGCAATGACATTTATAGTGCTTCTTACCATAAATATTTGACCTTTTTTCCGAATATGTCACGATTTTTGAGCGTATGGTTAGGCCGAATCTAAGAGTGCAGCTTACACTGTTACAACTAAAATGATCAGCAATGATACTGTATGTGTTCTTGCCTGTCACAAATATTTGGCTATTTATTTTTGAACATGTAGCGATTTCCTTGGTTAGGCAATAACGTAAGAGCGCAATTTAGCATGCTGTAAAAGAAAGGAGCAGCAGTCATATTTCTAGTCTTATTTCTCATAAATATTTAGCTCCCTTAACAACGTTTTCCTAAATTTGTCGGTTAACACAGATAGCACCACACGAGGTATGTCACGTGACCGCTTTCCGATTTCATGCCGGACGTACTTCCGATCTGTAATCACCTGTAGTACACACATGGCCTAGACGAGACAGGACGTGTGTGAATGGTGGACCTCTACACATGGCGGCGATTATCTGCGAAGGCACGATGTTAGCTTGCTGGTCTCACATCAGGATGCTAGGTACAAAACGGTGGCCCACTATGTCTGTTGTGTCGAATCTATAAGGTGGCCCTCGATGAGCTGCCTTTGTTTGCAGCTGGAATGGAGTTTTTCACGATGTGCAGGCTTGGTCTAGGTCCAGTTCAAAACGTGTTGCTTCTTGTTAATGACTGTGCAGGTTGTTAGCTGTATCTCTTCTCAGACTGGTGACATGTGGGGTCACCAAAGGAACTGATTAGTGTTGCATTACTGTTACCATACAAAATTTGTATCTTATCTAATGGTGCAGTGTTTCTTTGATATATTGATGAAGCTGCAAACAAATTGGTTACTGGTTAGGATTTGGTAAACTAAAAGCAAGAGTTTTTCATTAAATTATAAGGACAGACTGGTTTTAATTAATTCTTTCATAAGTTACCAAGGACAAAAAGCAAATTAATTCAGTCCAGATCCTGCCTTTAAGCTGGATTGCACAGCCTCCAAAACCACTGAAAAAGGAAAAAGAATTTCTGCTTCCACCTACGCTTGAGGTTTAGCGGTTCAAATGGCTCTGAGCAGTATGGGACTTAACATCTATGGTCATCAGCCCCCTAGAACTTAGAACTACTTAAACCTAACTTACCTAAGGACATCACACAACACCCAGTCATCACGAGGCAGAGAAAATCCCTGACCCCGCCGGGAACCGAATCAGGGATCCGGGCGTGGGAAGCGAGAACGCTACCACACGACCACGAGCTGTGGACGAGGTTTAGCGTCTTGCATTACGCCCTTGTAAGTAAGAGACAGCAGCAGCCAAACAGCTTTGCACATGAGTCATATCTCACGCGACAGATAAGCTTGGAACCAGCAGCTAGTTGCAGATAGTTTCGGCAGTGGCCAAAAGGAGTCAGCGTCTTACAGACTACGAAATTATCAAGTAGTTAAAACGGTTTATATGGAAACAAAACTGTATTTATTGCGATTATTGTGACTTTCATTAAATATTGCTAATTTGTTTAAACATTGATGTGAATAATGTTGTTGTAGCGCGTTAATGGAAACATCAGACAGTAATGCAAATGAAGCATTTGATTGAGTTCAGTGACAGTTGTCAAAGTCAATAAATTATTTTATTGCACAAGTAAGCTATCATGTACACAAGTCACCAAAGACAACATATGACTCTTCTCATATACGAAATCAGGAGGATGGATTCCCTTAATAATCCCAGTAACATTTACTTCAGTTTCCGCAAAATATTGATTGGAGCTCCATTTCCCATTTTATCCATAATTACCCCCAAAAAATATAAAAAGTAAAAGTATCAGGCCACACGCCTTAGAACAAACGTAACATACAAAAACAAAATTATTAACCATTACACTTCATCCCGTCCAGTAAAGGGATTTATCATAACAGACAAGACATAATACCTGGAAGCCTCTATAATCGTCGTATTTTGACCTTAAACTGAACCAACAACAAATACTTTCCAGGCACATTAAACTAACATACTCCAAACAACCAGGAACGGGATTACAAAGAGAGGCAGCAACCCATATCTCACTATATGCTAGTATACAAAATAGATACGTATGTATAACTGATTTTGACATATGTCACTGAACTCAGTCGAATACTCCATTCGCATATCTGTCCAATGTTTCCATTAACACGCTTCAGTACCATCATTCACACCAATAATTAAAGAAACTAACAATAATTAATGAAAGTCACAATAATCACAAGTTTTGTTTCCAAATATATTGTCAAGTGAGATATGACTCACGTACAAAGCTTTCTGCACTCTTATATATATAAGGCGCCACGTCTCAAGCGTATATATATAACAGTTCCAGCAGTTCCTTCTTCACTTTCCTTTTTCTGACTTTGCACCCTCAAAACCAATCTGCCACGGGGTACATAATTCAAGTCCCACAACAATGAAATCAGTCATCCATAAATGCGCCGCTGCAGAAGAATGGAGAGGAAACAGGCCGGGTAGTACGTTGGCTGAACACAGTACCTCAGTGAAACTGCATCATCCAGAAAGAATCTTCACATCCAGCAGGCCGGTTATACTCATGTCCAACATTCCGATACGCCACTTGCTCGTCCACAACACAACTCCAGCGCTCCGCTGCGCCCACCGCTCACCTCCCTCTCGCGGCTAGTGCCAACATACAGCCATTGTGCCGTACACGGCACATTGTGAATGCGAAGTACTAAATAAATGAATATTGTTATGTCTATTAACTGAGTGTACGTTAGCATGAGAAGTGTGTACCGAGAGCATAGATCATACAGAGGGAAAATTGTAAAGTGTAACCAGTCAGTTTTTGGGACTGAGAAAATAAAAAACATTTTACGATAATTCGTCATTTAAAGCGGTAGTTATTTTGATATTTCTGGGGTTCCTAAATATATAGTTCCTAGTTCATAAAAGGTACTGAGCTGCGACTGGTCAAATGAAAAGGACCCAGCATTGCACGGTTTAATACTAATATCAGACTGACTATGATGTGTATCAGCCAATCAGAGGACAGCAGGTTCGTGCGTATTTTGTGGGCTAAAGAACTGCTTTGTGGGGTGTAAAGTGCAATACAGGCGTGATTATTTCGGACGTGGGTAGAAGAAGCTCTAAATATATGAGGAAATTTTACGGAATAATTGTTGACCCCGCATAGTGCTCGCGAACGTGTGGAAAAGACAAACAAGTGAAATTCCAGTTTTAATAAAGAAACTGTCTTTTGAGACACCACAATCTGCGTGGTGTGTTATACAAGGCATGACCACAAACTGAACATTGGTAGTAGACATATTGTGTAATATTTGATCGAACATTCTGTCATGGACAAAGCATTTGTTAACCCTTTCGGTAACTAGTTTAATTAGTTACCATAAGGTCGCTGTTTCAAGTGAGTGTGATAGCGTGTGAAAGACAAAACTTTAGCTTAAGGTTATCACGGGTTTGGCGGTGTTTTATACCAAAAAGTCACAAAAGTTCTTACTTGAACTTTTCAATTAATCGCTAAGCTAAACCAGATACTGTAAACTATTTTATTGCGACATGTAGAGATGTGTAGTGCAGCCAGTTTCCACAACAGCTTTGTCTAGCCGACGGACATTCCGCATTTTTTTAACAGGAAAGGCATGTGGACAGGACAACAAAAGAAGAAATCACCGAGACGTGAGAGGAACTGTTTTCTGCAGGACAACACACAAATAACAGCGCCGTTGTGCGCTGCTTTATTGACAGAGGAGATGGTAGTATACCTCGCAAGAAATACAGTTCGTAAAGAAAATTCGGACAAAAGCAAGTAGGAGTCACGCCCTGAGGATTCCGTACAAACTTACTCACATATACAGACAATTCATCCATCCCGAGAATCGAGAATCTCGAAGATTTTTGCCTGTTATCGACACTGATACCGGCAAAATATCGGTCCCTGGAATTCCAAGACTTTCTAGAATGCTTAAATTTTAAGTTTGAAATCAGATACTAAATGATATAGTAAATATTTTTTTGTAATTTAGTTACAGATTAACAAATTCCTGGTTTCTTCCTCTACTTGTACTATGAGACATTGCCAAGTTTCATGTTTCTAGGTCAACGGCAAGTACCCTATAGCTTTTGATGAGTGAGTTTGCGTGAATCAAAATATGTGACATAAACGACCGTATCTTTTAACTGCATTGACTTAGAAGCTTAAATTTATTACACCGCCAAAGGAGTGTATATCTTAGAACGTGACACAAATTTCAACATTGATAGGTCTACCCATTCCTGAAAAAAAAGGGTTTTTAACAATCGGGCAGATGTACAGACAGACAACAAAGTTATCCTATAAGGCTTCGGTTTTTACCGATTGAGGTATGGAAGCCTACAAATGGTATATGAGTGATGATATATAGCAGAGTTCTAAAAACTGTAGTAGGACTTCCTCGGTTAATTGTAGTAAAAACGAGAATAAGAATACAGTAAACTAAACATGTTAAAAATAGTGGTATACACTCGTGAAGTAATATCAGTATCAGCGAAGATAAGTAGTAAATTTGATACTAAGCTATAACCATCATCACTCAGATAATTTTTATTGGGTACTTTAATTTTGACCCTCAGGACCTTTTGCATGTCAGCACCAGTTGTTTTTAAAGAAAGTTGTAAAAAATCTTAAGTAACCGAACTATAGAAGATACGTAGATATGAAGGAGGGGGCACTTTCTCGTAATTATTCATAATTATTATGCAGCAATTTGACAATGACAATGCGTCCCAACTTCATGTCATTAAAGCTATATTTTTCCGTTTTCTCCTTTCCGCATTTGAACTAAACTGAGAACTGTAATCGCAGCAGCTGCATTTTGTAATTTTGCTTACCATTCTGTTACTCTTCGTACATTCTCCACTCCACACAGGAAAATTGTACAAGAGCAGTCCTAATGTATCCCATTCAAACCGTACATCGGTCTGGTGGACCCAAATGACTGCATAAACTGAAATACATTGCACATGTTTCTTGCGTGCTTCTGAAGTGACTCGTTTGTAGCGTCACGCAGCCTGTGAAACTTTCTCTATCGATATAGCTCTCTCTCTTTTGTACATCACGTGCGTACTTGTGTGAGTGCTTGTGTGTGTGTGTGTGTGTGTGTGTGTGTGTGTGTGTACTCACAGACATCGAGTGCTGGACTGTTGCATGTTATTTCTAGGCCGTATGTGCTCTGTGAAAGAAAGAGTTATGAATTATTGATGGAACCAGAAAATTTCATCCCACGCAAGCGCGCTATATTTCGATTTTCACAGCCGCTGCTCCTGCAAGACCAGCATCCCTTTGCCTTTGCGCTGATCTGAAGCAATCTGCTCACGTCCCCTTTAAGGATCCGAAATAAAATTCCGTCCGAATGAATGGTAACGACATTTTCGCTCTCCCGCGGGAGTGCCGACGCGCCGTGGCTAACGCTGAATAATAGAGCTCTGGCCCTCCGCCGTATAGGAAACCAATACGCCGGCAGCCGGGGAGGGGCCTCTGTTAATCATGCACGCGTAATTCAGACAGCAGAGTCCAGCAGCTATCATCGCAGGAGCCGTGTCGCCACTCTAAATGGACCGCAAAAGATCCTCTGACCACTTTGCTCTACGTTACTTAAAATTAAAAATAGTGCAAATGTTCTCAGTATTTTTCTGGAGATCACGACTCTACTTACATGAAGTTGATTAAATTTCAGTAGTGATTTTCTTAATATTCTTGAAGGACCGCTGTTGTTGTTGTTGTTGTGGTCTTCAGTCCTGAGACGGGTTTGATGCAGCTGTCCATGCTACTCTATCCTGTACAAGCTTCTTCATCTCCCAGTACCTACTGCAACCTACATCCTTCTGAATCTACTTGGTGTATTCATCTCTTGGTCTCCCTCTGCGATTTTTACCTTCCACGCTGCCCTCCAATACCAAATTGGTGATCCCTTGATGCCTCAGAACATGTCCTACCAACCGATCCCTTCTTCTGGTCAAGTTGTGCCACAAACTTCTCTTCTCCCCAATCCTATTCAATACTTCCTCATTAGTTATGTGATCTACCCATCTAATCTTCAGCATTCTTCTGTAGCACCACATTTCGAAAGCTTCTATTCTCTTCTTGTCCAAACTATTTATCGTCCATGTTTCATTTCCATACATGGCTACACTCCATACAAATACTTTCAGAAATGACTTCCTGACACTTAAATCTATACTCGACGTTAACAAATTTCTCTTCTTCAGAAACGCTTTCCTTGCCATTGCCAGTCTACATTTTATATCCTCTCTACTTCGACCATCATCAGTTGTTAACCTCCCCAAATAGCAAAACTCCTTTACTACTTTATGTGTCTCATTTCCTAATCTAATTCCCTCAGCATCACCTGACTTAATTCGACTACATTCCATTATCTTCGTTTTGCTTTTGTTGATGTTCATCTTATACCCTTCTTTCAAGACACTGTCCATTCCATTCAACTGCTCTTCCAAGTCCTTTGCTGTCTCTGACAGAATTACAACGTCATCGGCGAACCTCAAAGTTTTTATTTCTTCTCCATGGATTTTAATACCTACTCCGAATTTTTCTTTTGTTTTCTTTACTGCTTGCTCAATATACAGATTGAATAACATCAGGGAGAGGCTACAACCCTGTCTTACTCCCTTCCCAACCACTGCTTCCCTTTCATGTCCCTCGACTCTTATAACTGCCATCTGGTTTCTGTACAAATTGTAAATAGCCGTTCGCTCCCTGTATTTTACCCCTGTCACCTTTACAATTTGAAAGAGAGTATTCCAGTCAACATTGTCAAAAGCTTTCTCTAAGTCTACAAATGCTAGAAACGTAGGTTTGCCTTTCCTTAATCTTTCTTCTAAGATAAATCGTAAGGTCAGTATTGCCTCTCGTGTTCCACTATTTCTACGGAATCCATACTGATCTTCCCCGAGGTCGGCATCTACTAGTTTTTCCATTCGTCTGTAAAGAATTCGTGTTAGTATTTTGCAGCCGTGACTTATTAAACTGATAGTTCGGTAATTTTCACATCTGTCAACACCTGCTTTCTTTGGGATTAGAATTATTATATTCTTCTTGAAGTCTGAGGGTATTTCGCCTATCTCATACATCTTGCTCGCCAGATGGTAGAGTTTTGTCAGGACTGGCTCTCCCAAGGCTGTCAGTAGTTCTAATGGAATGTTATCTACTCCCGGGGCCTTGTCCTCAAATACATCGCCTTTGTACAGACCCTCTATATACTCCTTCCAACTCTCTGCTTTCCCTTCTTTGCTTAGAACTGGGTTTCCATCTGAGCTCTTGATATTCATACAAGTCGTTCTCTTCTCTCCAAAGGTCTCTTTAATTTTCCTGTAAGCAGTATCTATCTTACCCCCTAGTGAGATAAGCCTCTACATCCTTACATTTGTCCTCTAGCCATCCCTGCTTAGCCATTTTGCACTTCCTGTCGATCTCCTTTTTGAGACGTTTGTATTCCTTTTTGCCTGCTTCATTTACTGCATTTTTATATTTTCTCCTTTCATCAATTAAATTCAATATTTCTTCTGTTACCCAAGATTCCAATTATTTTCGGTTGTGCTACGATAAAAGCTGTATATTGTGTTTCACAGTAAAAGAAAAATCATTTATCATAGTTATGGTCTAGTGCATTTACACTTAAAGAATACTGCGAGTACACTGTAAACTGATTTCTGACAGTAGTCTTCCGGCAGAATATTTGTGTTGAGTTTCTGTTTTTAGTTCGAGCAGCACTCAGACTCACAGATTGTCTTGATAGTCTTAGCTACGAGCTCCGAAGCTGGTACACCGATATTTGCGCTATTCGCTCTTCATTTCCGCAATTACGTGATCCTGATTAGCTAATAACCACATATTTGAAAGTTTCAGACAGATTTTTCTCCAAGTCAGATCGTATACTCCATACGTCAAAACGTAGTATACGGATAAAGTGAAATGTTCTCAACTTGAATTAAGTTTGTAGGTATAAAATGCAGGTATTCCCATTTCAAGGCAGTTTATTTAATAAATATTTTTTCCAGTGATAGACTGCATTCCTGAAGGGCTATTTTACAAGCTTTGCAAAGTGCCCATTCATAACAATGAGCTCTTCATTACACTCCGAAAGTTTTCAGCCCAAGTTTCTATAGATGTGCGAATTTGTGGCAACCGCAAGTGCATGGATGTTCAAGCAATTCATACTCCATTTCTGTGAGTAAATTCATTATTAGTGCAATATTGTGGGCAGGTGCATAGCCATAAGGAGACTTTTTTTTCAGTCTACACCTCTTATGATTTTACTCTCATCCTTCAGGTCCAGGACACCTACATATTGTTTATTTATAGCTGTGCCCGAGGCTTTGTACCTACGGATCTTTTTTTTTGTTCCTTTTTAACTTATAAAGCTTCTTTGTGTACAACGTTTGAAGTAGTGCGATTGAGGATATGAGTGAAGAGCTTGTTTACTTCACCAACATGGGAGAGAGCAACGCAGAGCTGGAGTACGAAAAGCGAGTGACACTAAGGCCCACGTCCACAACGTGCAGCGTCTGGCCTTATGCTTCGTTTATGGTCATGGCATAACATAAGCTCACCGAGAACGGAACCCATTTAAAGGGAAATGGTAAATTTCTAGGAATAAGCGAGATCCGGGTTATGAAAACTCTCTCTCTTGAGCCACTTCCCATTAAAATTTCCTCTTCTATGATGTTACGTTGGAGAGAAGTAAATTTAAACCTCTGTGGGTGGAGGGTTCTGTGGAGCGAGGTAATGCGTGACGCTCTCCATCGGAGTTACGCCGCACCTCGCTTTCGTAGCGAGTTTCCAAAGATTGAGTTAAGGCCTAATATAGGAGTAGTAGTATCATTATTCATCCTTGCAAGTTCAGACCAATTTAAATTAAGTTAATTGGTATACACATACATTTACAGACTTCTAGTTGGACACAATCATTAGATTTACGCCTGGTATACAATACTTGTTTTATAAATAACTTATTAAATAATGTAATGCCACGCTGTTCACTCATAGCTCACTATCAGTCCCTGCACGCCCTATACATACATTGTTTTACAACACTTCACTCACTACACACACAAATACACACACACTGGTGGTCTCTGAGCCATTTTCTGTACCTAAACTTCCCATTTGCTATCCTGAAAAACTGATTGAGCATCCCTCTGTAACAAGTGAGATGCTGAGCTCAGAAAGAGGAAGAGGTGTTACTATTGTCCTATGCATAGTTTGGGGGTAACTTTTTCTAGATGAGGAAAAAAGAAGGAAAAAAACATAGTGTGGAGGTGTTATGTGTAATGTTGGACGTTTTATAATCATTATTATTTACTTTTATAAGAGTTTTTTCCAAATCACTACTCTGTTTTATCTAAGTAATCCTTCAATGTACAAAATGTATTGCATAACAGGCACTTTTTAGCTGCCTTTTTAAATAAGTGTATTTTTGCAATTTCTGTAATCTCTTATGGGAATTTTTTGTATAGTTTCATTCCTTGGTAGAAAATGCTATTTTGAGTTTTATGTTTATTTTTTTCTTGGTAAATGTAAGCTGGGTCTACATCTTGTTCCATGGTCATGGACAGAGCTGTTTGTGCTGTAATTACCAATGTTATTTTTGATGTGTACAACCGACTGGTAAATGTATTCACACAGAGCAGTTAAAATCCCCAGTGCTTTGAACAGATCTTTACAATGAGTTCGAATACTATTTTTGGTTATTATTCTTATTGCTCTTTTCTGGAGTTTGAAAATTGTGTTCATATTTTGTGCATTTGTTCCCCAAAAGAGAATGCAATAGCCACGAATTGAGTGTACATGTGAGTAGTATGTAACTAAAAGACATTGCCTGTTACACACTGATCATAGGATTATAAGGGCATTACAAGCTGATGACATTCTGTTTGCAAGTACCTTTGTGTGTTCACACCACTTCAACTGAGAATCATTATTCATTCCCAGAAATTTTGCATTTGTTACACGGTCTATAGAGATGCCGTCTACACTTAATTTAACATTGTCATTTTCCCTCTTCAAACTGAAATTTGTGGCATTAGTTTCCTTTGTGTTCAATGTCACTTTATTGCTTATTGATTAATCGTAAATTTCCTTGAGAATTTCATTTGCTTTCTCTGTGAGAAGTTCTCTTGTTTTCTCATTGACTATAATATTGCTGTCATCAGCAAAGAAAATTTTTTCACCATGAGTAACACTATCAGAAAAGTCACTGATGTATATCGGGAATCATTAGCTACCCATCTTATTCCTAATGCTTCTAATTCATTTAATAGAATCTTGTGGTTGGCTGTATGAAAGGCTTAAGAAAGATCCAAATATATGCATATGACACACTCATCTTTGTCAAGAGCATCAAGTACAACCTTTGTGAATTCTACTATAGCTGACTCCGTGTTTTTGCCACTTCCAAAATCAAACTGTGATTCGCTTAAAAGGTTGTATTTATTCAGGTAATTCATTAATCTGTCTTTCATAATTGCTTCTATTATTTTTGAGAATGGTGGCAGCAGGGAAATGGGCCAGTAATTTTCTGTATCTTCTGCATTACCTTCCTTAAGAGGAGATGGTGGCAGTCTTGCACTGATATTTTTGTAAATCCATATCTTTGCCATTTTTTGTTCAATCTCTTTGAAATTTTGCACACTTATGTACAGAGATCTAATATGATTTTTAGCAAAATTCAGAATTTTCAATAACTCTAATACAGTGAGCTAATTTTGAATTTTTCATTGCATTATTATTTTAAGGTAGACTTTTAGATAATTTCGAGGCAAATTTGGCTATTTTTTTTAATGGTAAAATAATCTACACTAATAGGTGTACAATTAAGTGCAGTAACGTTTTGGTAAATTAATGCTATTATTTTCTGTCATATTTTGGATTCAAACATTTTTTTTACAAGCAAACTTTTCAATATATTATCAACCACAAAACTGTGTTTAATATCTCGATCAAAATTTTGTTCCACTTAAATATTGCTTCAAAGTAAAAGAATAGGTGTGCCAAATTTCATTGCAATAATTCCAGTAGTTTTTGATATATGTATTCCTGAAAGCAGAAAACCTTAAGTTGCAGAAAAATCATTTTAAAGTTTGGATGAAATGCAAAAAAAAAAAAGTCTATCATACCTTAGCTAAAACTGCCCATGTCCATATTCTATTTGTTCCTCATCATCCTCTACAGCTCTTTTAGCTTCTCTGCTCCTTTGCCTAGCAATTTTTTGTATGTTCTGGACTGAAGTCTCCGCCTTTGCGATTCCCTGCTTATCGACGATCTGCAGTATCTGCTCAGTGAAGACTCTAGGTGTAAAGCCCAACTTGCTGAGGATGAGAAGTCTTGCCACATTCCCATCATTAAACACTGCTGCAGCTTCCAAAGCAGAAATCTTCACCACCAAATTGGAAACAAACACAGTCTTTGGACATCTTTTCCAAATAAGAACATTGAAACTTTCACTTGGGTTCTGTGTTTTCCCATGCAGACATTTTTCTAGCAGTTCTGGTGAAGCCAGTGCTCTAAAAGTAGGTTTAGTGGCCATTGAAACCTCATAAGGAAGGTTATTTTTATCGGTATAAGCTTCCCCACTTTCCTTAATTTTCAAAAATTTGCACCATTCGTTAGAACAGAGGCCATGTTGAGGTGTAGTGTCTGTCGACAAGTAATGAAACCAAATGGCCCATACTGCTTTCCTCATACTGTCCAAGCTTCTGAGGTTACTTCTAATTGCAGCACCATAATGGACTTGTAGGCTGTCAATTCTCTTCTTTGTTAGTCTGTTTTTACCTCCCAGTGGCTTCCCATCCTCTAGTAGCTTGCCTTTATTGTCTGCAACAAGTCTTCAGAGTCATCCACCCATCTTCTTTTGAATATGGCCGAAGCACTCCAGTTTCTCAACAGTGTAGTCTTTTCCATAGGGCTGACTTTCAACTACATTCTTGAAAGCACTAGGGTCTCCATCTCCTAAACACTGTACGTAACTTACTCCATACTTTTGGAAAGATCTATGGAAAATGAATTTCATACCTGCAGCTTCCATCCCACCACTGGAGCGTGCGTAATTTCTGCTACAAACAGCTTTATGGGCTTCTTGCCATTCTGTTTCTTTACTGCATCAATATATTACTTGTGCAAGGAATATGCAGAACAATATTTAGACATCACCTGTAAGTCTAATACTTTTCCAGTGCCGACACTAATGATTGTTGAAACTCCATGCAGTGAACTATGCCCCCTCTTCATCCAGAAACTGTCACAGGAAAGTGCTATATCATTGTTATTGGTTGCTTCACAATTTTCTTGAAATGCCCCCAGGACTGCCATTTTCATGCTCTCTTCACTTACTTCTGCAACTGCATTGAGGAGAGCAGTATTCATTGCAGAAAATTTTAGGGGAGGACCAGGCATGTTCATAATTCCACATAAAAGGTTTCCACCGTCCCTTCCAATCCCTATACATCTTAGCCCATGAGCAGATCTCATATTGGCTTCATAGATTCTTTTTACTGACCTTTGATGTCTTGAATGGTCTGTCAGCATCACAGTTTTGACATAAAATGTGCAATGTGCAAACCAAACCTTCTCTCTTTCCATCATCAACCAAATCCACATTTCCTCCATAAACAGAGCACTTGCAGGCTTTTCTATGTGCTTCTGCCACCATTTCCAGATCCACAATTCTGAAACCTGTATTTCTGTTATGATTTGTTTCTTCTGACACAATCCCTGTTCCAAGTTTTCTTTTAGATGCACTTGGAGACAAGCTAATGTTTGCATCTGCAGGCCCGACCCTAACCTCAATGTCAGTTTTTCGCTTTATATTGGAAATATGGGACTTACTATATTTTTTAAAGACTTTTCCAAGCCTAGACATGGTAAAAAGGAATTAACAGATTCAACCTTGCGCAAAGAGTGGCATAATAAATCAAGCATCACTCGAATTCCACTGAACAGCACAAAACTTGTTTACAACGCTCCACAGTCTACTGTACCACACTGATTGAACCATAAAATGGAGCCATAGCCTTATTCACAACACTGCTGTTATGTATACAAAAAATCACAGCCTTCTAAAGTTATATTTTCTAGGTTCACAGGCCAAATTCTGCAATAAAATTTTTCTTCCATTTGGTACATTGAAGAGCAGGCTTGGCGCATTACACTGCGTAGGGTTTTAACTTTTTATGCCATTTGTAGTTCGAATTTCAAGGAAAAAATTTGGGATAATAATCTCAATTATATTTAGTATCAAACAAGCAAATAAAAACAATTTGTAAATTTTTCATTATTTATGCAACCATCTCCCCTTGAGCAAAGGTACAATTCTTGCCTGCTTTAACTGCTCTGGAAATGTTCCTGGTGTGAAGTATTCATTTATTATATTTGTTATGGGGTCTTGTACAATATCTATGCATTGTTTCAGCACATACATTGGTACTTCATCTAAGTCTACTGACTTTTTATTTTTTAATTTTTGAAAAATTTTATTGACTTTGTTCTCTGTGGTTGGAAGTAGCATTACTGTACTTAGTGCAACGTTATTTAGAGGCGTTATATTTCATTTTGAGAATTTTTCCTGTAATTTCTCTGCAATACTTGAAAAATGGTCGTTTACATAGTTTGATACATGTTGTGGATCATTTATTACCTTAGCCTCCTCCCTTATCAGTATGTTATTCTGCATTTTTTTACTCTCCCTGTTTCCTTTTTTATATCATCCCAGACTCATTTGCTTTTATTCTCTGCATTATATATTAATTTTGTCATTGAATGACTTTTTTGTAGCAGTCAGCACCTTCCTATCGATCTTTTTGTATCTATGACACAAATTTAAGAATTCTGGATCACTGTGACTCTTTTTCATGAAATGTGTGACAGTACTGATCTTTGTGTTGTGGCTGATGACATGGTGACGTGTCGAACCCGGTGGACGGCGTTGTGATGTAAAGAAAGTGTTTGCATGCATTATATATTCATTATGAATGAGACTGTGTGTGGACAGAACTTTCGTTATGATGCAGATGATAAGCAGGCATATGAGTCCCCCAGGGAGGGGCGGGAGGGAGGGGGCAAGAGGGGGAGGAACTAACCCTCTCATGGAATCTGGGTACAGGCTTTCTATTCATTACAGAATTCTCGCACAGTCCTACAACACTGCTGATCCCAGTGGGAAATACTGTGACTTTGGCATAATCTTGGGATGTTTGGGTTGCCTAGCTGTCTGTGGGGAATTGTTATGCCATGTCTTGGATGCGGCGGATATTTCAGCGCTGTTCTGTGGTCAAGATGATTACGAACCTTTACATTAGCGTGCCCAAAGAGTGCCCTCAATCTCGTCTGTGTGACTTGCTCAAACAGCTCTTATCGAGCTTTAGATTCCCTGGCTTGCGGATTTCGACGCAGACTCCCAAAGCAACACAAACAAGGCAGCACAGTATGTGTCATCATCTGCCCTCAGTTCCTACAACGATGCCAGCTCCCTTTGTTACACGACAGAATCACCACAGGTTACCGTTTTCTGTGGACAAAGAAGACCAGTGACGGCTAACTGAATATAAATTTTGCTTTACACGGCAGAGCCACTGTAGTACTCCCTGCGGAACACATCCATGCTGTAATGTAGGTGTGTACGTGTACAGGTAATGCTGAGAACTAAATACATTACATAAGAAAGTAATACCGTTTTGTGCTATAGAAGTGAGGAAAAAAGTTTAAATTTCAAGGTCGAAAATAAGTCTTCCCTGGCTATTGGGTCCTTCTTAAACTCTATGGGATTCAATACAGTGCAAGTGCAGTCGTAGAGCTATGAATTCTGCAGTCTAATTGGCCTGACTATGCAATATTGTGACAGTCTGAAGAGATGAGCACTGCCTCGATTCAGTCCTAGGTTATTAAAAGTCGGTTCTACCGGCCAGCTTGAAGTGGTTTTTGGAGTTTTCCTATATTAACCCAGTTATGCTTTTTCCAACCAACCCAAAAATATATCTTTCAAAACATATTTTATTCAACTAAAGATATATCAGTCAACATTAAAACCACAACTCATGGAGTAATGCAATAAATCCATTAACATCGCCAGAAGTGAAGTTTCGCAAGCAAACAAAGCCTCGTGGATGTCAACAAAGTTTAATTAGTGTTTGGCAAAGATTGTTCTTTGTTTCTCAACTTAGTGGAATATTCAGTTGTCATGTTCTTTGGCTATTTTCGTTGTTATCCAACAGGATTTTCTCATTTGCTCTGAAATTTATATATTGCAGATTTTTAACTTCAGTATCAAACTAACATTATTGGAACATAATATATTTTTGTGAATATTTTCTACATATTGGTTGCTATGGATATAATCGTATGATTATACAATTTCAGGTGGTTGAATAAAAAAGGAAGCATCCATTTTGATATTAGTAATATCACAAGATTGCTATGCTATTGAAATTTTCATACTGTTTAGGTATCAAAGTAATCTACCTTAAAAGGCTGAGTGGATTATTATCATCCATTTGATATACAATTAGTTTTGCATCCTTCCAGCTAAAATTTTTGCTGGAAGTATGACACATTTTCATAGCGAATCACTTAAGTCAAATAATTGTCAATCTCAAGTTTTCCCACCTCTTGCATCAGTTCCTTTTATCACCAATGCAAACAGACATTCAGTGGAGCAGTGCGTAAGTGAAATACGCTCCACTTGTAGACAAGGAATATATCATTTTTTCACGAACCATTTACGACAGACATTCATTAAAGATTTACCTTGACTCAATTTTGTAGTCATAGGATGCTGAAATTTCACTTGTGTAGATACGCATTTCCCAACATTGGCGCACTCACTGCCAGAGAGTACATTAGAAGATTGGTGTAGGAAGTTCAAGGGATAAAGCAATGTCATTTCCAAGTACATACAAATAAATCACAATTACTCCGTGCACAGCTAAAGAAATTAACTCCCTTAAAAGCAAAAACTCTCACAAGGTTATAACATCTCAAATAAATTATTAAAATTCCATTCTTCACAACAGATAAATTTACATAAAGGCCAGAACAAGTCAAAATTCGACGTTACTTGCATTCTTCAATATATATTGTATATTTTAAGGACAGTCGTTAAAATGTCCAGATATATGTACATCATACAGAAATTAACAAAGCAGGTAATGAGATTAAAATGGCATGGGATATTGTGAAATGGGAGGCAGGACTGCCAACCAGTGCACAAGAAACAGCATCAGATAAACTGAATGTTGTGACTGATAATTAAAAGTTCTGAATATTTTTAAGAATCATATTCTAAATGTAGCGCCAACAATAGGGTTCAATGGTTCAGTTGATGAAGCAAGACAGAATTTTAAAAACTCTTTCCACAAAATTTTAAGCAACTAGAAGCACTGAAATTAATATATTTATAAAATTTCCAAAAAGCAAAGCTCATGTGGCGTAGGTGGAATTTCAGACAGAATTCGGGAGAGTCGTTCCAACTTAACATCATGAGCGAGCATTTAAAGACACTAGGTGTGAAACTAATAATAGCCAGATTACTAGGCAAACATGCTAATAGCTGAAGGATGTCAGAATAAAAATTGAAGGGGTATAGGAAGAAGTTCACCAAGCCACATATGGACAGTTAGGTACAACACTACTAACACCGCAGCAGTTCTTATTGGGATTACAGCAAGCAGAAAAAGAATTTCCAGCTTGGTTATGACACTCTGTTCCTCTAAGAAAAAGTAACATAGCAATTTTCCATCAGATTTCTTCGGTTAAAGTTTATTCGGATCAGGCTACAGTATACATTAATATCCAATTTCCAGTAGTGGGTTTAAACTGTCGATATCAGTATTTCACGATTCGTCCATATCCAGTTAAATAGTAGCTTACTAATAAGTGGATACAGGTTCGAACAAGCAATTTATTACTTGTTTCAGAACAAAGGGATACACACATTGTTATTTTCTGAATGATTTCGTGATGCCTTCATCTCTTTATTTCAAGTACAACTGTACAATTTCGACCTTAGGATATTTATAGTATACAAGACGGAAGCATTATACATTGGATACATTAGTGACACTTGTGATTTTCATTTAGTAACAAATCATACCCATAGATATACTAGGCGCATTGTAATTACTTTATGGATGATTTTTAGTAGTAAATTATGGAATGTATGTTGTTGCTCCTATGACTCTATAAAATAAATTAGAGGTTTTACGCTATTTTAGGAGAACATTACTTCCGAGCAGTTGTTGCAAAGCTCTTACATATAAGGTCCACGTTTTAACTTACTTAACACAAGGAAGGTTACACTGTAATTATTTTACAGAAATTTGCTAATTAACCCGTATGCACTTTTGTTCTCGATTATATTTAATTATTGTTCGCCATTGGTGTCAATATGACTGTAAATAACGTCTAAATATTTGTTCTTGTATTGTGTGAGCATGCCATTTTGAATAGCTGGTACAAAGATCTTATATATAAAATCTATCACAGTACTCTAACAAAACTGTACTGAAAACTATGAGAGTCGACTAAAAATACTTTATGGTTGCTTGAAGTTTCGCATTATAGTCTTATTTATTAAAGAGTATAGCGATATTGACATTCTATGGTTCTGTAATGCTTCGTTGTAGAAGTGGTAAAAAGTCGTCTGGCAATTTCCCATTTCGAAGGTCATTTACTCATTTAAAACTCTGTCTGACTGGTCTTTTAAGTGGATGTACATTTCAGTTTCTTCCATTACATCCATAATTTTTCCTTTCTGTAACTTATGTAATAGTCGAAGAGACCCTTCTATATTAAGTATACTATGTATTTTGTGTTCAGTAGGATATTTTAGCAATTGTATCAATGAGTCAGTCACCATTTGTCCAGCTCAGCTATCGTGTGAAATTCAGTTATTCCTAGAAAAAGTTGAAGCGCCAAAATACCAAATGGCAGTATCAGTGCCACAACCACACTTTCAGGGGTTATTAATCAATCGATTTGTCCCAAGTTCTCACCAGAGACTGTAGCAGTTAAGTGCTGTAACAATAGAACATTTATGTGTATGACAGAATTGCGACAGAGTGGGTTACTGATTAATGGAACGAAGTGTGACATAACCAGGACATAGTCTCTCCTTTCTGCTACATTACAGGTACCACGATAATTAGAGGAACTCAACCAATGGTGAATTGGCCAGAGAAACGTCCAAGTCTGTTACTCATGCAAAACATAACCTTACTTAACTGTACCTTTGTACCCACTTTGCTACAAACGATATATGAATAAGTCATTTCAAAGAAACGACAAATTTCGGTAGATCAAATGTTACAGCAAATTTGGCAATATCAGGAGAAACATAAATGTAATATCATTAAGACCAGTGTATCAACACTAGTGTTATCGGTATATTAACATTTATTTGTGGCGTAATAGATGTAATATCATTACGACCAGTGTATCAACACTAGTTTTATCGGTATATTAACATTTAATTGTGGCGTTTACTTTTGTCTGCCGAGGAGAACACGGCAAGTGCCGTACCCCAATTTCCCAGAAACTTCGCTGAGTAGAAAAGGAATCAAAATTAGGGAACACGTGTCACGGGTTATCAATAGATACTCGGCCGTTTCTGAGAGAACGACGGTCAAAGTCTCTGACGTAATATAGATGCCTGTTAGCCGACGACATTTTCAGCCGAAATGGTGGCACAGTGGCTAAAGTCGCTGCTTCTCAAGTTATCTCGGTGTACAAAACCCGATTATTGTTTCTATTTATTTTATTTTTTCTTTTCATTTATCCACCGTGCTCGTACAAGGGTACTACACGAACGTTTCGTATCAGTTTAGGGGATACATGGGCGTTATATGAATTTCACAATTACAATTGGGTTTCACAATACGTGTCATATTTACGAGGGCAGTTCAATAAGTAATGCAACACATTGTTTTTCTCGGCCAATTTTGGTTGAAAAAACCGGAAATTTCTTGTGGAATATTTTCAAACATTCCCGCTTCGTCTCGTATAGTTTCATTGACTTCCGACAGGTGGCAGCGCTGTACGGAGCTGTTAAAATGACGTCTGTAACGGATGTGCGTTGCAAACAACGGGCAGTGATCGAGTTTCTTTTGGCGGAAAACCAGGGCATCTCAGATATTCATAGGCGCTTGCAGAATGTCTACGGTGATCTGGCAGTGGACAAAAGCACTGTGAGTCGTTGGGCAAAGCGTGTGTCATCATCGCCGCAAGGTCAAGCAAGACTGTCTGATCTCCCGCGTGCGGGCCGGCCGTGCACAGCTGTGACTCCTGCAATGGCGGAGCGTGCGAACACACTCGTTCGAGATGATCGACGGATCACCATCAAACAACTCAGTGCTCAACTTGACAGCTCTGTTGGTAGTGCTGTCACAATTGTTCACCAGTTGGGATATTCAAAGGTTTGTTCCCGCTGGGTCCCTCGTTGTCTAACAGAACACCATAAAGAGCAAAAGGAGAACCATCTGTGCGGAATTGCTTGCTCATCATGTGGCTGAGGGTGACAATTTCTTGTCAAAGATTGTTACAGGCGATGAAACAGGGGTTCATCACTTCGAATCTGAATCAAAACGACAATCAATGGAGTGGCGCCATACCCACTCCCCTACCAAGAAAAAGTTTAAAGCCATACTCTCAGCCGGTAAAGTCATGGTTACAGTCTTCTGGGACGCTGAAGGGGTTATTCTATTCGATGTCCTTCCCCATGGTCAAACGATCAACTCTGAAGTGTATTGTGCTACTCTCCAGAAATTGAAGAAACGACTTCAGCGTGTTCGTAGACACAAATGTCTGAACGAACTTCTCCTTCTTCATGACAACGCAAGACCTCACACAAGTCTTCGCACTCGAGAGGAGCTCATAAAGCCTCAGTGGACTGTTTTTCCTCATGCACCCTACAGCCCCGATCTCGCACCGTCGGATTTCCATATGTTTGGCCCAATGAAGGACGCAATCCGTGGGAGGCACTACGCGGATGATGAAGAAGTTATTGATGCAGTACGACGTTGGCTCCGACATCGACCAGTGGAATGGTACCGTGCAGGCATACAGGCCCTCATTTCAAGGTGGCGTAAGACCGTAGCATTGAATGGAGATTATGTTGAAAAATAGTGTTGTGTAGCTAAAAGATTGGGGAATAACCTGGTGTATTTCAATGCTGAATAAAACAACCCCTGTTTCAGAAAAAAAAATGTGTTGCATTACTTATTGAACTGCCCTCGTATTATAAAATAGATGTGTCTATGGATTTTCAAGGAGTACAGTTCTATTAAATTCTCATACTCTTACACTGACGCGCCAAAGAAACTGGTATAGGCATGCGTATTCAAACAGGGAGAATAATGCGCTGCAGTCGGCAACGCCTATATAAGACAAGTGTCTGGCGCAGTTGTTAGATCGGTTACTCTTGCTACAATATCAGTTTATGAAGATTTAAGTGAGTTTGAACGTGGTGTTATAGTCGGTGGAAGAGCGATGGGACACAGTATCTCTGAGGTAGCGATGAAGTGGGGAATTTTCCGGTACGACTATTTCACAATTGTACCGGTAAAATATCAGATCTCCGACATTGCTGCTGTCGGAATAAGATCCTGCAAGAACGGGACCAACGACGACTAAAGAGAATCGTTCAACGTAACAAAAGTGCAACCCTTCCACAAATTGCTGCAGGTTCCAACGCTGGGCCATCAACAAGTACCATGCGAACCTTTCAACGAAGCATCATCGATGTGGGCTTTCGGGGCCGAAGGCCCACTCGTGTACCCTTGATGACCGCACGACACAAAGCTTTGCGCCTCGCCTGGGCACCTCAGTACCGACACTGGACTGTTGACGACTGGAAACATGTTGCCTGGTCAGACGAGTCTCGTTCCAAAATGTATCGAGCGGATGGTCGTGTACGGGTATGGAGACAACCTCATGAATCTTTGAACACTGCATGTCAGCAGGGGACTGTTCAGGCTGATGGAGGCTCTGTAATGGTGTGGGGCGTGTACAGTTGGAATGTGGGACCCCTGATACGTCTATACGACTCTGACACGTGACACGTGCGTAAACATCCTGCCTAATCACCTGCATACATTCATGTCCACTGTGCATTCCGATGTACTTAGGCAATTCCGACAGGACAATGCGACACTCCACAAGTCCAGAATTGCTATAGAGTGGCTCCCGGAACACTCTTCTGAGTTTAAACACTTCCGCTGGCCACCAAACTCCCCGGACATGAACATTATTGAGCATATCTGGGAAGCTTTGTAACGTACTGTTCAGAAGAGATCTCCACTCCCTCGTACTCTTACCCATTTATGCAGAACCCTCCAGGATTCATGGTGTCAATTCCCTCCAGCACTACTTCAGACATTAATCGAGTCCATGCCTCGTCGTGTTGCGGCACTTCTGCGTACTCGCGGGGCCCTACACGATATGAAGCAGGTGTCCAGTTTTTTGGCTTTTCAGTGTATATTTCATTTATATATCATTTCTTATATTAATTCCTATATTTTATTCTTATGTCTATTCTTCAGGAAGATTTGTTGCATTCTCTTATCATGTTGTTGGTTGTACGGGTATTCGAAACAGAGAAATTTCAAACACCACGAGCTTCACGCGAAGGTAGGTTTTTGCCACAGTGTCATTTCTTCGTAAGAATTTCATTCGGGAAAGAAACGTCGTTAACATTGCTGAAGATTTAGGCCTCTGGCAATAATTTCGCGGCGAAACACGAATAACGGACTGCTTTCCCGAATCCTGGCTCTTGCAACTGTTTATGAATCAAGATACACTACAGGAATTCCACGGAAAACAATTTCAAACAATTTTCTCATTCATTTATTGTTCTTTCTTTATTCATTGACCAGACATACAATTTGTACACTTATAACGACAACGTTATTTCAGTATATATTGGAAAACATTCGTGTAGCAATCTTCTGCGGACATGGGTAGATAAATGTAAAACAAAAATAAAAATAATGGTCGGGTTTCGTACACTGGGTTAAAAAGTGTGAAGCGACGACGCTAGCTACTATGATACTACTTTAGTTGAACTATTTACTTGTTAACTTACTCGAAAACTTTGAGCATCGTTTTCTCAGGAACGTTAGAGTACGTATGGATAAACCGAGAAATGTGTTCGCATATTTTGGTCGCTCTTCCATTGAGCGAAGTTTCTGGGAAATCGGGTTGTGGAAATCACTCATTCGAAAGAAGGAAACGTTAATGTGTTTCCCATGGATTACATTCGTACTAGCAATTAAGAGATTCTAGAGAACATAATGCATAAAGAAACATACCAGGAAGACAATATTAAACTAGGGTAAGATTTGTGTTGTGATTAAAGGAGACAAAGGTTCATGGTAAACATAAATACTTAAGACAGTTAACTGGCGGACAAGGGAAGAGTAAAATATGCGGCGAATGTTATTAAAGTGGAGGAAAGTGTTATACATCATGATAGTAGGGGAACGGGACAGAGGAAGTTTTTGGAAGTCCATACAGCCCGACGTTGCTCAAGCACGTTAAACTATCAACACGAGCCAGCCACTAGGTGTAAACATTTTGACACGATTAGCCGGTCACCAAGAAAGCGACATCAATACTTCTACATTTGAGTGCGAGTAAGCTCAGCGGAAAAGTGTAAGACAAGTGCAGACCAACCTGCCTCTCTTACTCTCATAACATCATGTTAGACATACTAGGCAGAATGCAACAACACCTGTCAGGTGTCTGACGAAGCAGTTATGGTACAGGAACATACTGATTAAGAAAATGCAGCAGAACTGAAGACCACTGACGATTCCTAACGAGTGAGGTCGATTCGGTCATTACAAGTGACGTCGTACAGGAAAGCTGTTCCTCGATGCCATAAATACTCCACCCACCTAGGGGCCCGCCTAGAGGCGGTTGGGTTGGGGTTGTTTGGGGGAAGAGACCAAACAGTGAGGTCATCGGTCTCATTGGATTAGGGGAGGACGGGGAAGGAAGTCGGCCATGCCCCTTGAGAGGAACCATCCCGGCATTTGCCTGGAGCGATTTAGGGAAATCACAGAAAACCTAAATCAGGATGGCTGGACGCGGGATTGAACCGTCGTCCTCCCGAATGCGAGTCCAGTGTGCTCACCACTGCACCACCTCGCTCGGTCCTAGAGGCGGTCGATGGCGTTCATGTCGTTCGCACTCGATTCTCTGTTTGTGACATTGTAACACCTTGAGTGAAATTGTTCGAGTATTGGTCATACTCTTGCTGCCGACGCTTAGCCATGGATGGCCATGAACCAGCATCCAGTACTGAAGCCGCCACTGATTGGTAGTCCATGATTCTACCAACATCGTTCCATTTCAGGGCACCAATTGCTCTGAAACTTCAGCATTGTATGGGTCAGGCGGCCTACCGAACCAGCGAATCAGGATCAGCATTCAACACGAATCACGGCGGTCCATCTGATGAGTCAACATAGGCAGCGAGTCACTTGGGAGAGACCGAGTGCTCTCAGAACGGCGTGTGAACCAAACAGATACGCTCCGCTGTCACTTCCTTATACTTAGCAGACCAGTTGACGGGAAGCAGGAACAGGTGGACGGCCCACCAGACTTTTACATATTCCAGCAGTGGCTGGAAGGGAACGTACTCTCATTCACTACACGCTGCAGTGAATCCTATAACGCTGGGAGTTGATGCAACGATCTATGGAGTCCTGACTCTCCCTCTGGATTCAGTAGATTCTACACTGACTTACGAAGCCACCGGCCGCCACGGAAGACACAGTGACAACGTGTATTCTGAAGAATAATCAAAGTAATATTTAAGGCTTTATTGAGTCTGACGACGCTACACAGGTTCCGAGGCCTCCATTCTGACGAAACAGTATGGTTTTCAGCCTGGAAGTGGGCGACCCCTACAAAACGTTCGTCTAGGAGAGTGTGGGACCAAATGCCTTGGAAAAAGACAATAACTGGTAATATTTAATTATTTAAGACTTGTAATATTTGGTGAGTGAATGTATAAATAGCATTCTCAGTCTGGCAACTCTTCAGGAATCCAAACTGCGGTGCGCTACGTAAATTGTTTCTACTTAACTGTTAAACTACTTTGGGTACATTACAAATAATTATTTTAGTCTTTGCTGTCACTTTTCTTGCAAAAAGATTTAGCAGTGGCATATTTTAACCTGTCTACATAAATTCCCTCTGCGAGTGATCCAACGCATATCACATACCAACAATGTAGCACATGAACAGGAGTCAGTAAACAGGATAGAACGCTCATTCATTTTAGCTATTTTTGTTCCTCGTGTAATCGCTAATCTTGGAAACAAACGCACTACTTCCTAATACATTTTACATATTTCTACTCAATACTGTCTTATGAAATAGTTTTCTGGGTAATTCATCAATTAGAAACAAGGTACTGATTGCACAAAAGCGAGTAGTAAGAGTATTATGTGGTGTTCACCTGCTGTCACAATGCAGCGCTATAGAAGGGTTATCTCCCGACAGGATGAAACGTCCCATTACCGTATCCCTTTACAAGCAAGGTGGTAAGACAGATGTTGATAATTGTCTATCACATTAACTGTTTATATCTTTGTACAAGTAATGAAAGGATTACGTGCATAAGAACAATAACATACTTATTCCCAAAACAGAATACTTTGTCTGGATTCCGAAAGGGTCTTCCTACAGAACAAGCAATTTTTCAGTTCACGAATCAGACTTTACAAAATTATAATGATAAATTACTACCTCCTAGTGTATTCTTTGACTTGTGGAAAGGTTTAATAGTACAGTTGACTCTATTCTGGAAGAGAAGCTCAAATGTTATTGTATCAGAGATCTTGCTAGTAACTGGTTTTGTTCTCATCTAACCAACATGATGCATGTAGTGTGTACAATGAAAGAGCAGCTTCAGAATTGGAGATAACCACTACAGGAACCGATGTCTGGTCCCCTCTTGCTCTTGTCACATATAAACCATTATGTACCCAAGAAGCATAAAAAATCCGTTTGTTGAGATATAAGTATTGTTATCATGCCTAATGGAGACACTCAAACACTTTAAAAGGCAAATAATATGTTCTTGAAAATTAATAACTGGATCTGTGCAAATGGACAGTCATTGAATTTGGACAAAACACAATATAATTGCGTAGGCTTCCGTGGCCAGAGTCAGTCGACATAAAAGTTTCCTGGGTTTGGTACCGCGTCATAATGTAAAAAACTACTGCTGCTATAGAAAAGCCAACGTTTCGGCCACGATTGCAGCGGCCTTCTTCTGGTTCTAATGGTGCGTTCTAGCTACGCAGTGTCCTTTATATGTGCAGTTCTGTACTGCACAAGGCCTGATCAATCGTTAATATTAATACTCAATGGTGAATCAATAAATGAAACGGGACATTCTAAATTCTTGGGTGTGATTTTGGTAAGAACTGAACTGGAAGTCATGTCTTAGCTCTGGATCTTTGTCAGTACATATAAAAGCATATTTTTCCGATGAAAATGTCAAAAAGTCTACTTAATTTTTCTGTTCTCAATCACAAATGTGTTACAATTGCACTCAATGCATACTAGGTCTATTACTACAATCCATTGTATGAGTGGAAGCATTCACAAGCATTAACTCCATAGAAAGTAATTAACCAACACTTGGTGCACAGCCGGAAATTCACAGTTCTCAGAGTGCCAGAACAAAGTAGTATTTGTGGATTATCTAGCAAAAGATAACATGTGTAGTGAGGTCATACTATGATTCACTGCTGTGGAAACTACAGAAGGCCATCAAAACCAAAAGGCACGGCACACTCAGCAAAGGAGCCTGCCTTCTTAAAGAGAACGCTCGACCCACAACTTACTTCTCTCCAATGAAGTGATGCTGTTGCAGCTTTGAAATTCTACCGTATTTCCTATACTTACCCAACCTTACAATATTGGAGCTCAATGTACTTACGGAAAAGATTTCCTCTTACTTATTTTTGAAGGGCAGCAATTTCCCAAATGAGACTGATTTCCGAAGTTCCTACGCGGGGTTTGGAGCAGTTAGCCAAGTTTTACAGACGAGATGCTTACATAAAGACACAGCAGAAGTTCATCTACTTATAAAAAGACTAATAATTGTGTTGTTTCTCATGACATCATTGTAAAATTTTCTGTAACGCAGGGTGAAGTTAGTAGAAAAGCGGGTAGTATTAACTGCAAGATTATATTAGTGAGAGAAAAGCTAATTAATCTGCAGCAACAACAACGTTGACAGACTGAAAGCGTTATTTTTTAACACTATTTCAGAGCTGCCTTCACTTCCGAATTTCGAATCGCTAGTCAAGGGCGCTCTCAAAGCATGGAGGACAGATTCTGGTATAGTTTTAATTTGTAAGCAATCTTTAGTTTACAGTCAACAAATCTCACAAAAATGCAGATTTCTGAGACTCTTAGAGGAATGAATAAATTTTCACATTTTGTTATTTAATTAAATTCTTAAAAGAATTTCCCTAATCAAAACGTATTCAGAAAACTAAAAATGGTGAATAAAAATTATCGTGAACCATTCGTTGGGAATGCTAAACCTGTTTCTTCAATGTTTGACTCATCTTTTTCCCATCATTCTCAAGAATAAATGGCTCTTGCTTTCAACTTGAGGCTAAGATACACCAAAAAGTATTCTTGCACGTTTATGCAACTTTCGAAGCTTTTCAAAGACAACTGGCTCTTGTTTTCAACTTGAGGCAAAGATATAGCAAAAAATAGTAGTGCACCTTTCTTCAAAGTTAGGTAGCGAAAGTTGTATGAAATTTCGTAATTTAATGAATTTTTTCAGTGCTGCTAACGAACACTAACATCGAATGTCACGCCGCCTTAAACAAAGAGCCTTGGTTTGGTATATCAAAAGGTAACTTCTTCTTTTTCACTTTCTGTTCTCTTGAAGGTAGTTGTGTATTTACTCGTATTTGTTACTTCAGTTTTCTTTTTTTGTGTTTAGATGTCGCGGTCGCCGTTCCAAGTATGCTTACTCGTGCAGTTCTTAGTCTACACAGTGTTCTCTGCATCTCATTACAATGCGGCGCCGTCAGCGCACAGGAAGCATTTCTTCCACTCCGATGTACTGGTCCCCGTTGAGTGCCCCTCTCGAATAACTAAGCAGGAGACAGTGCTCCCGGAGCCAAAATAAGAAGTCGCTTTACATTTCCTCCGTGTTTACAACT